>NW_027675351.1:470000-547500 GCF_965601325.2 Salmo salar
CCACACACACACACACACTGGATATACACACACTCAACACACACACACTGGAAACAAATTGGACACACACACACTGGACACAAAATGGACACACACACAAACTGGACATACACAAAATAGACACACACTCTCAACACACACACTGAACACGTACACTGGACACACACACACACACATTCTGGACACACACACACACTGGACACATACACACTGGACACAAACACACACACTAGGCACACACACACACACACGCTGGCCACCCACTCAAACTGGACAAACACACATACACTCAAACACTGGGCAAATACACACACACACTGGAAACACACACACTCACTGGAAACACACACACTCACTGGACACACACACAAACACTGACACACACAAACACACACACACTGACACACACACTGACACACACACTGAACACACACACAATGGACACTCACACATGACAGGCTTGTAATATTTTCTGATCTTTTACCACTTTGCATTTTTTATGATATATTTTACTGTTTGTGTTTGTACCACAGGAGGTTGGTGGGACCTTATTTAGGGAGGACAGGCTTGTAATGGCTGGAGTGGAATGAGTGGGTTGGTATCAAACACGTGGTTTCCATGTGTTACATTTCATTCACTCTGTTCCAGACATTATTATCAGCCGTCCTCCCCTCAGCAGCCTCCGCTGGTATGTACTGTCCTGTATGTGAGAGAGCTCCAACAAGGAATTACAATGTATGTATTACTTTTAATACCTGCAAATGGCAAATAAACTACTGGAACTCCTTATGAATGTCTGCAGCCGACAAGAGGTGAAAATATTACCGGAATATTCTGCAAAATGTTGATGAAGACGTCACTCAATCCACCCAAAACAACATGCAGTCTTTCCACAAGACTCCCATGAAGTTATAGTGTGACGTTATGAGTCGACGTTAAAGTAACATTCTCACAACATACTGCACTTGTTTTATCCTGTTTTAGATGTATCCTCTGTTTAAACATTTAAACTCTTACAATAACACTGTTAAAATACCAATGTGATCATTTCTTGTCTTTTATGTTGGAAAAACTAATTGTACAATTATATGTGGACATTCGCTCCATAGTTGTACAAGTATACATGGATATATTGTACTTTTCATAATAAAACATACTTGAAGCAAGAAAAAGCATGTTAATAGTGGAAACAATTTCGTTATTGATTTTTACATTGCTTCTCCCTGTCTCATGTTGACGTTTGTCATGAATCTTGACCTGGAGGCAGAACTGTGCGATTTCCTCTAGATATGTCAGCTGCAAAGTCAGAATTGGCTGTGGAAAATGTTGTTTTATGGTCTTAATTTAAGGGAAGGATTAGCAGTGTGGTTAGGGTTGAGGTTAGGATTAAAATTGGATTGTATTACTTTGTGCCTGTGCCAGCTAGTAACCACTTTGCTGAACTGCCTCCAGGGCAAGATTCATGACAATAAATGCCAACCTGCCTCCAGGGCAAGATTCATGACAATAAATGCCAACCTACCTCCAGGGCAAGATTCATGACAATAAATGCCAACCTACCTCCAGGGCAAGATTCATGACAATAAAGTCTTACCTGTGGCTCAGTTTGTAGAGCATGGTGTGTGCAACGCCAGGGTTGTGGGTTCGATTCCCACGGGGGCCAGTACAATTTTTTTTTTTTTTAAATGTATGAAATTTATACATTCACGACTGTAAGTCGCTCTGGATAAGAGCGTCTGCTAAATGACTAAAATGTAAATGTAAAATGTAATTCATGACAATAAATGCCAACCTGCCTCCCAGTCGTCCCCTCCTTATCTTTACAAGGCTGCAGAACATGCAAGCTAGTGATGTGGGGGTTCTCTCATAACCCTCAGTCCCCAGGTGGGTAGATGGCAGGTTGAATAAAGAGAAGCTAGTGATGTGGGGGTTCTCTCATAACCCTCAGTCCCCAGGTGGGTAGATGGCAGGTTGAATAAAGAGAAGCTAGTGATGTGGGGGTTCTCTCATAACCCTCAGTCCCCAGGTGGGTAGATGGCAGGTTGAATAAAGAGAAGCTAGTGATGTGGGGGTTCGCTCATAACCCTCAGTCCCCAGGTGGGTAGATGGCAGGTTGAATAAAGAGAAGCTAGTGATGTGGGGGTTCTTTCATAACCCTCAGTCCCCAGGTGGGTAGATGGCAGGTTGAATAAAGAGAAGCTAGTGATGTGGGGGTTCTCTCATAACCCTCAGTCCCCAGGTGGGTAGATGGCAGGTTGAATAAAGAGAAGCTAGTGATGTGGGGGTTGTCTCATAACCCTCAGTCCCCAGGTGGGTAGATGGCAGGTTGAATAAAGAGAAGCTAGTGATGTGGGGGTTCTCTCATAACCCTCAGTCCCCAGGTGGGTAGATGGCAGGTTGAATAAAGAGAAGCTAGTGATGTGGGGGTTCTCTCATAACCCTCAGTCCCCAGGTGGGTAGATGGCAGGTTGAATAAAGAGAAGCTAGTGATGTGGGGGTTCTCTCATAACCCTCAGTCCCCAGGTGGGTAGATGGCAGGTTGAATAAAGAGAAGCTAGTGATGTGGGGGTTCTCTCATAACCCTCAGTCCCCAGGTGGGTAGATGGCAGGTTGAATAAAGAGAAGCTAGTGATGTGGGGGTTCTCTCATAACCCTCAGTCCCCAGGTGGGTAGACGGCAGGTTGAATAAAGAGAAGCTAGTGATGTGGGGGTTCTCTCATAACCCTCAGTCCCCAGGTGGGTAGATGGCAGGTTGAATAAATAGAAGCTTGTGATGTGGGGGGGTTGTCTCATAACCCTCAGTCCCCAGGTGGGTAGATGGCAGGTTGAATAAAGAGAAGCTAGTGATGTGGGGGTTCTCTCATAACCCTCAGTCCCCAGGTGGGTAGATGGCAGGTTGAATAAATAGAAAACAATAGGCAACATAAAACAATCCATAAATGTATAATTATTATGTAATTTACACAAAACATTAAGGACACCTTTTCTTTCCATGACAAACTGACCAGGCGTAACTCAATATTAGGAAGGTATCCTTAATATTTTGTCCACTCAGTGGCTCTGACCCTTTACGTAACAGACAATCCTCTTTACCAGGAAACTTTCTTTAAATTTCCCCAAACGTTTCTTTCCACACTGCTGCTTTCTCACTGCTGCTCCAGGGCCTCTTGGGTTGAGGAGTCATTCTCTTCTAACCTGATCACAGCTGCTCCAAGGCCTCTTGGGTTGAGGAGTCAGTCTCTTCTAACCTGATCACAGCTGCTCCAGGGCCTCTTGGGTTGAGGAGTCATTCTCTTCTAACCTGATCACAGCTGCTCCAGGGCCTCTTGGGTTGAGGAGTCATTCTCTTCTAACCTAATCACAAACAAAGACAAGATTCAAACAAATAAACATGGTCCAACATAATGGGGGGGGGGGGGTATAGGGAAGGTAGGGGAGAGGAGTGGGGTATAGGGAAGGTAGGGGAGAGGAGGGGGTATAGGGAAGGTAGGGGAGAGGAGGGGGGCATAGGGAAGGTAGGGAGAGGGGGGGCATAGGGAAGGTAGGGGAGAGAAGGGGGTATAGGGAAGTTAGGGGAGAGGAGGGGGTATAGGGAAGGTAGGGGAGAGGAGGGGGGTATAGGGAAGGTAGGGGAGAGGAGGGGGTATAGGGAAGGTAGGGGAGAGGAGGGGGGTATAGGGAAGGTAGGGGAGAGGAGGTGGGTATAGGGAAGGTAGGGGAGAGGAGGGGGGTATAGGGAAGGTAGGGGAGAGGAGGGGGGACTTCCTCCATGTCAGGTAAGCAGCCTCCAAGTCTATCCTCACCAACTGACCAGACTGAGTGAGTTCTGAACATCCCTCTCTGTCCTCTGATGCTGCGTCCAAGTCTTCTTGGGTCTTTCTGGTGTCTCTGTCTTGACTCTTTAGTGAGTTTTTTCAGTTCTTTCCCAGGCTGCCTGAAAAACACAAAAAGATGGCACATACATAAGAGTTATAAACTATCAAAATAAAGAGAGTCCCACACTCCATATATAAACTCCCAGTCATTTATGGGTATTGTCATGACATTGGCCTGTGGGTAAGGTTTATGACCCCCCCCATAAATACCTTTCCCCCTTCCCCTCTCTTACTGACCCTACTGAAGGACTGCTGTCCTGTTAACCTGTTTAGGATAGGGGGCAGTATTGACACGGCTGGATAAAAAACGTACCCGATTTAATCTGGTTACCACTCCTACCCAGTAACTAGAATATGCATATACTTATTACATATGGATAGAAAACACCCTAAAGTTTCTAAAACTGTTTGAATGGTGTCTGTGAGTATAACAGAACTCAAATGGCAGGTCAAAACCTGAGAGATTCCTTTACAGGAAGTGGCCTGTCTGACCATTTCTTGAACTTCTTTGCCATCTCTATCTTTTACTAAGGATCTCTGCTCTAACGTGACACTTCCTACATCGTCCATAGGCGCTCAGAGCCCGGGAAAAAACAGAATGTCGTCATCCCAGCCCCAGGCTGAAACACTTGATCGCCTTTCTCAAGTGGCCGATCAAGGGACTCTGGGCTTATGCGTATGACCCGACCGCCCCCGCCTTTGTGATTTTTTCCTCTGTTTGCCGAAAAGGACATTCCCTGCGACCCTTCTTTACCATTTCGGATAGTGTCTGGAACGCACGAACAAAACGCCGCTATTCGGATATAACGATGGATTATTTTGGACCAAACCAACATTTGTTATTGAAGTAGCAGTCCTGGGAGTGCATTCTGACGAAGACAACAAAAGGTAATCAAACTTTTATAATAGTAAATATGATTATGGTTAGTGCTAAACTTGCCGGGTGTCTAAATAGCTAGCCCGTGATGCCTGGGCTATGTACTTAGAATATTGCAAAATGTGCTTTCACCAAAAAGCTATTTTAAAATCGGACATATCGAGTGCATAGAGGAGGTCTGTATCTATAATTCTTAAAATAATTGTTATGCTTTTTGTGAACGTTTATCGTGAGTAATTTAGTAAAATGTTAGCGAATTCCCCGGAAGTTTGCGGGGGGTATGCTAGTTCTGAACGTCACATGCTAATGTAAAAAGCTGGTTTTTGATATAAATATGAACTTGATTGAACAAAACATGCATGTATTGTATAACATAATGTCCTAGGGTTGTCATCTGATGAAGATCATCAAAGGTGAGTGCTGCGTTTAGCTGTCTTCTGGGTTTTTGTTACATTATATGCTAGCTTGAAAAATGGGTGTCTGATTATTTCTGGCTCGGTACTCTGCTGACATAATCTAATGTTTTGCTTTCGTTGTAAAGCCTTTTTGAAATCGGTCAGTGTGGTTAGATTAATGAGAGTCTTGTCTTTAAATTGCTGTAAAATAGTCATATGTTTGAGAAATTGAAGTAATAGGATTTTTAAGGTTTTGAAAATCGCGCCACAGGCTGCAAGTGGCTGTTACGTAGAGGTTAATAAAACCAGTTGGAAATATGCTTGGGAACGTAATGAGTATGTATGTCAGTTCGGTTGTCATCTGAGACATTATGACTGATGACAGGACGACATAAACTGTATCTGAGAAAGTATACACCCTCTAGTTATCAGAGTCACATGGAATTGTTATGCAATTGAAATGTTTGATATTGAAAATGTTTGTTAGGAGATGAAATGTAATTTTAGCTTCCGAATGAGAGATTTGGGTTTTCATAAGGAAAGTGCCCTGCTCGATCAGTAACCCAACCCTGTGAAGAGACAGGGGTTATAAACGATGAAACACCTCCCTCCCCCTCCCCACTATATAATCCTTTGACGAAAAGATAACCAGGTTGTTCCAGTACGGGAGGTCTGCAGCCTCTACGTTAGAAGGACACACATGTCAAGAACAGAACTAAGCCAACCTCGGCGTGAGCTTTGGTGGCGAATGGTATGAACTTTGAGCTTATTCACTACAGAAGTGCTACTTCCTAGCCGTTGAGTTAGCAGCGGCCGCTGCTTACGTGGGCTAGGAAAGGACGGACGACGGATCCAGTCTAACAACCAGACGAAGATACCACCACGTATCCAATTTACCACCAGAGACATTCTTCCGAGTACGGAAGGTCTGTTGGCCAACCCGGCCAGCATCTACGACCAATCTACCGAAGCGCAGCTCAGAGTAAATATTTATTGCATTTTCCTTTTCCAAATGGGCGGTAATTTAGAATGCATAAGATAATGTATTTACGATAGCATAGCTGCTGTTTCTGTGTTCCTAAATCTTCCCGCTCTTTCATTCAAGCCCAACCCCCTTTCCTTTGTGTAACTAGCTTTCATACAGGTTCCGTCCACCAGGACGTTTTCTGTATGACATCATTGTAGTCTGTGTATTTGTAATTCTGTGTGATTAGTTAGGTATTTAGTAAATAAATAATTAAACCCAATTTTGTATTGCTGATTCAACTTGTTAGCCAGGGTTCGTGAAGATAGCCAAGAACTTACAACTTTCATTATGAGACTGAAAATAAAACAAGGGTTAATATTGACTGCTATCGATGTAAAATATTACAAAGTATTTTAAGAGTTTATTCGGAAGATTACGGCTCTATAAACGTTCTTCCGTGGTGCCCCGACTTTCTAGTTAATTACTTTTACATGATTAGCTTAATCAGGTAATATTAATTACAGAGAAATCATTTTATAAGTTAGCATGTCATATCACTTAATCCGGCATAGCCAAAGACACGACAGTATTTACCAACGTTTCAGCATCACTGTGCCTTCTTCAGGGTGATGTCATCAATACTTGAACCAGGTTATGTAAACGAACAGTGCAATTAATGCAACCAATGACAATAGAGAGGGGTGTGACATAATGATTAAGTTAATTACAATGAATTACTGAAACTGTTAAAAAAAAAACAGTTTATGGCATATTAAATATTAAAAAATAGTAGGGTATTGTGGCAAAGAAGGGGGTCGAGTGATAAATGGCAGATATGTGAGGGCAGAACTAATAAACGGGATGATTGGGAAACATATCTTACCACCTTCGAAAGGACGGCAGAGAGGGAGAAGTGGCCGAAAGAAGAATGGGCAGGGCTTCTGGCACCATACCTGGCAGGGGACGCTCAGAAAGCATATTTCGACCTGGAGTTGAAGGATGCACAGGATTACGATAAACTAAAGGGAGAGATTCTGACTAGACTGGGAGTGACCGATACCGTGAGGGCACACCGCTTCCACCAGTGGTCCTACAGACCGGGACAACCCCCCCGAACACAGATGTTCGACTTGATTCACCTGGCACAGAAATGGTTGCGACCGGAGACCCGTTCGTCCGCCGAGGTCGTCGAGACCATCATACTCAACCAGTTTCAGCGAGGTCTACCCCAAGAAGTGCGACGATGGGTTGGCCAGAACGATGTACTTTCCGCCGACCATCTCGTGGGCCTGGTTGAATGGTATTGTACGGCAGGAACAGCTGAGCAGGCGCAGGAGGAAAGATTCCCATTCCCCAGGCCTGGGTGAACCAGCGGACAGGGTAAGACTGTCCCAACAGGTGGAGGGGGAGGAGAGCAGCGTGGGGCCATGAGGAAAGAATCAGAATCGGGCCGAGACACTAAGGGAAAAAACAGAAACCGGGACTGGGGGTTGAGGGGGTCTCTCCCCCGAAACCCTATTATCTGTTACAATTGTAATCGACCGGGACATATTGCAGCCTACTGCCCTATTAAAGAAGAGCCAATCCAATGTAACCTCGGTGAAAAAGATGAGATATGGTATGCATGTCCCGTGGTAACCACTGTACTTGAAAGATCAAGAAACAAACATATGTGCAGGGTGAAGGTTGAAGGGAAAGAGGTTGAAACACTACTGGATTCCGGCAGTATGCTAACCCTGGTCATTGCAAACCTAGTGCCGACGCATAAACTGGATACAAGTCAGGATATCTGTGTTACGTGCATTCATGGGGATACCCGTCTGTACCCCACAGCCTTAGTGAGCATACAAACAGAGGACGGTCTGCTGGATTATGAGGTCGGCGTGGTCCCAAAGATGCCATATGATGTAATATTGGGTAGATACTTTCCTAACTTTGCGAAGTTAGGCCAAAAGAATGGCATATTTGAGAAGCCAACAACCCTGACCAAGCAGGAAGAAGCATGGGGCCTTCAACCAAGGCCAAAAAAAGAGGTCTCCCAGGGGCCAACCTCACAGGTACTAGTAGGGGAGGATGAGGATGAAGTGGCAAACCTTGTTGATAATGAACAGCCCAGTACTAGTGGGGCTGGGGTCGATCTGAATCCAGAGGATGACTATCTAGAACCAGCAGATCTGGCAGGGTCCATGACTAATTTCGGGACGGCCCAACACCAGGATCCAACCCTGCAGCAAGCCAGAGCAGACGTGCAGGTCGTAGATGGTACTCCCATAAATGATAGGATGATGCCTAATAGTTTTCCCCACTTCATCATGAAAAATGGTTTGGTGTACAGAGTCTCAAAAATAGGGGTTGATGTGGTGGAACAGTTGTTGGTCCCCACCCGGTACAGGAAGACAGTACTGGATCTAGCTCATGGGCACATTCTGGGTGGACACCTTGGTATCGATAAAACCCGAGACCGGATTGTAAGGAGGTTTTACTGGCCAGGAATTCAGGCTGAAGTGGCTCGGCACTGTGGAGAGTGCCCGGAGTGCCAGGTAACAGCTCCCCGACCAGCGTTTAGAAGCCCGTTAGTGCCACTCCCCATAATCGAAACGCCATTTGAGAGGATAGTGATGGATATAGTGGGCCCACTACCCAAATCTGCCAGAGGGCACCAATACATTCTGGTCATTCTAGATTATGCCACTCACTACCCAGAAGCCATTCCCCTTCGGACAATGGCTTCCAAAAATATCGCCAAGGAACTAGTGCTATTGTTCACCAGGGTCGGGGTCCCAAAGGAGATCCTTACTGACCAGGGGACCCCCTTTATGTCCCGCCTTATGGCGGACCTTTGTAAATTGTGGCAGGTGAAACAGTTGAGGATATCGGTTTACCATCCACAGACGGACGGGCTGGTTGAGAGATTCAACCGGACCCTGAAGTCAATGCTCAGGAAGGTAATCGACAAGGATGGGAAAAACTGGGATTGCATGTTGCCATATCTGATGTTTGCCATTAGAGAGGTTCCTCAAGCCTCGCTGGGGTTTTCTCCCTTCGAGCTGGTATATGGGAGGCACCCCCGGGGAATCTTAGACATCGCCCGGGAAACCTGGGAACACCAATCCACCCCGTATACTAGTGTCATAGAGCACGTCACGGCAATGCAAAACAGGATAGCCACAGTCATGCCCATCATCAGAGAGCACATGAGACAAGCACAAGAGCACCAGCGGCACACTTATAACCGGCAGGCTACCCTGAGGGAATTTCAACCGGGAGATAAGGTGTTAGTGCTGATCCCCACGGTAGAGTGCAAACTACTAGCAACATGGAAAGGACCATATGAAGTACTGGAGAGAATAGGAGAAGTTAATTATCGGATCCGACAGCCAGGTCGACGGCCCCAGGAACAGATATATCACATAAACCTGTTAACCTGTTGGGTCTAGGGGGCAGCATTTGCACGTCTGGATAAAAAAAATGTACCCGATTTAATCTGGTTACTAATCCTACCCAGTAACTAGAATATGCATATACTTATTATATATGGATAGAAAACACTCTAAAGTTTCCAAAACTGTTTGAATGGTGTCTGTGAGTATAACAGAACTCATTTGGCAGGCAAAACCCTGAGACATTTTCTGACAGGAAGTGGATACCTGATGTGTTGTATTGACTTCAAACCTATCCCATTGAAAAACACAGGGGTTTAGGAATATTTTGGCACTTCCTATTGCTTCCACTAGATGTCACCAGCCTTTACAAAGTGTTTTGAGTCTTCTGGAGGGAGATCTGACCGAACAAGAGCCATGGAACGGTGATGTCCCATTAGACACCTGGCGCGCTACTTCATGTTGGGTACCCTCGTTCCAATACGTTATAAAAGGCTATGCATTCGTCCACCTTGAATATTATTCATGTTCTGGTTAAAAAAGGCCCTAATGATTTATGCTATACAACGTTTGACATGTTTGAACGAACGGAAATATATTTTTTCCCCTCGTTCATGACGAGAAGTCCGGCTGGCTTACATCATGTGCTAACGAGACGGAGATTTTTGGACATAAATGATGAGCTTTTTTGAACAAAACTACATTCGTTATGGACCTGTGATACCTGGAAGTGACATCTGATGAAGAGAATCAAAGGTAATGGATTATTTACATAGTATTTTCGATTTTAGATCTCCCCAACATGACGTCTAGTCTGTATCGCAACGCGTATTTTTCTGGGCACAGTGCTCAGATTATTGCAAAGTGTGATTTCCCAGTAAGGTTATTTTTAAATCTGGCAAGTTGATTGCGTTCAAAAGATGTAAATCTATAATTCTTTAAATGACAATATAATATTTTACCAATGTTTTCTAATTTTAATTATTTAATTTGTGACGCTGACTTGACTGCCGGTTATTGGAGGGAAACGATTTCCTCAACATCAATGCCATAGTAAAACGCTGTTTTTGTATATAAATATGAACTTGATAGAACTAAAAATGCATGCATTGTCTAACATAATGTCCTAGGAGTGTCATCTGATGGAGATTGTAAAAGGTTAGTGTATCATTTTAGCTGGTTTTATGGTTTTGGTGACCCTGTCTTTGACTTGACAAAACATTACACACAACTCTTGTAAATGTACTGTCCTAACATACTCTAAATTTATGCTTTCGCCGTAAAACCTTTTTGAAATCGTAAAACGTGGTTAGATTAAGGAGATGTTTATCTTTCAAATGGTGTAACATAGTTGTATTTTTGAAAAATTTGAATTTTGACATTTATTTGGATTCAAATTTGCCGCTCTTGAAATGCACCTGCTGTTGATGGAGTGCACCACGGGTGGCACGCTAGCGTCCCACCTAGCCCCAAGAGGTTAAAAGCACGGAGAGAGAGAGAAACACTAATGGTTACGTACCCCACACACACTCAGGAGACAGCCGAAGTAAATATTTCACCTACTTTGTCCCCAGCACAAGTACAGGAAGTAAAGACCCTGATCCAGAAAAACAGAGATGTGTTTTCAGAGGTACCCGGCCGAACTGAGGTTACAGCTCATGATATCGTTTCCCTACCAGGGAGAAAAGTGAGCATGAGGCCATATCGGGTACCCGAGGCTCGACAGGCAGCGATTAGAGCAGAGACGGAGAAAATGTTGACAGCTGGAGTGATCGAAGAGTCACATAGTGAGTGGTCTAGCCCAATTGTGATGGTCTCCAAGCCCGATGGGTCTTTGCGGTTCTGTAACGACTTTCGGAAGGTAAATGAAATCTCCAAGTTTGATGCCTACCCCATGCCCAGAGTAGACGAACTACTGGAGAAAATTGGTAAAGCTCGGTACATTACGACCCTGGACCTGACAAAAGGGTACTGGCAAATTCCTCTGACCCCCAGGGCCAAAGAAAAGACAGCCTTTGCAACCCCTGACGGTTTGTTTCAATACACCGTCATGCCATTCGGCCTACACGGGGCCCCAGCCACCTTTCAACGGCTCATGGACAAGGTCCTAAAACCGCACCAAGCATACGCTGCAGCTTATTTAGATGACGTGGGGATCTACAGCCCAGATTGGGAATCCCACTTACCCCGGGTACAGGCAGTGTTAGACGCCCTTAGAAAGGCAGGGCTCACAGCGAACCCTGCCAAGTGTTATGTGGGGTTAGAGGAAACGGAGTATCTGGGATACACAGTGGGAAGAGGATTAATCAAACCCCAACGTAAGAAGGTGGAGGCAATTAGAGAATGGCCGAAACCAGTAAATAAGAAGCAGGTTCGAGCCTTCCTAGGGCTGACCGGGTACTACCGGAAGTTCATCCCAAGTTATGCCACAGTGGCCGCCCCACTCACCGACATGACTAGAGCCAGAGGGCCAAACATGGTCAAGTGGGATGAAAGGGCCACCAAAGCATTTAGGACATTACAGGAGGCCCTCTGCTGTAATCCAGTGCTGGTGGTACCAGACTTTGAGAGAGAGTTTGTGGTTCAGACGGATGCTTCAGAGGTCGGCTTGGGAGCAGTGCTGTCCCAAGAGGTAGAAGGGGTGGAACACCCCATCCTGTTTTTAAGCAGGAAGCTGGAACCACGGGAAACCAACTACTCAGTTGTTGAGAAAGAGGCGCTGGCAGTAAAGTGGGCTCTGGAAAGCCTGAAATACTACCTGCTGGGGCGCCACTTCACCCTCATCAGTGACCATGCACCACTCACCTGGATGCATAGGGCTAAAGAGAAGAACGCTCGGGTGATGCGGTGGTTTTTGAGTCTCCAACCGTTTCACTTTGACTTGAAACACAGAGCAGGAAAGGAAATGGGAAATGTGGATGGGTTATCCCGCATGCACGCATATTTTTCTGCGGTAGCCCGACCTAGGGGGTCGGATCTAGGGGGGAGATGTGTGGCAAAGAAGGGGGTCGAGTGATAAATGGCAGATATGTGAGGGCAGAACTAATAAACGGGCTCTGCCCGATCACTAAAATGGCCACCCCGATCAGAACTATAGATCACAAAATGGCCGACTGCCAAAGCTACAATTCCCAGAAGCAAGGGGAACCCTCAGAAGGTGGAGCCAACCCACAGATAAAAGGTCAAGAAAAACCAGGAAGAGAGAGAGAGGGCGGGAAGGATCTATGAACCATAGAGAAAGAGACAATCTACATTGGCTGGATTTACCGTGTACGAGCTGGACTGTTTTGGACTTACCTGTTGGCGTTTAGACCTGGACCTACCGAGAACCAGATTTGTGTACCGAACCCTGCTATCCTTGACCTTACCTGCGGCCTGGGTGGACCAGGACAGGGAAACAAACACACAGGTACTGTCATGTTCGAAAGAACTTTCATTCTGGGCTGACTTTGGTGACAGTTTCCCACTTAATTTGTGACAAACGCTCCTAACTTTGAAGAGGTTTGCCACAGTATATTATATATATCCGGCTCTCAATGTAATCTGATTCATTATGATGTAGGATCAGGTCCCCCCTCTCCATGTAATCTGATTCATTATGATCTAGGATCAGGTCCCCCCTCTCCATGTAATCTGATTCATTATGATCTAGGATCAGGTCCCCCCTCTCCATGTATTCTGATTCATTATGATCTAGGATCAGGTCCCCCCTCTCCATGTAATCTGATTCATTATGATATAGGATCTTTTTATTTGTATTATTTCACCTTTATTTAACAAGGTGGCTAGTTGAGAACAAGTTCTCATTTACAACTGCGACCTGGCCAAGATAAAGCAAAGCAGTGCGACAGAAACAACAACACAGAGTTACATGGAATAAACAAGCGTACAGTCAACCCAAATGAAAAAAGAAAGTCTATATACAGTGTGTGCAAATGGCGTGAGGAGGTATGGCAATAAATAGGCCGAAGTAGCAAAGTAATCAGAATTTAGCAGATTAACACTGGAGTGATAGATGAGCAGATGATGATGTGTAAGTAGTGATACTGGAGTACAAAAGAGCAGCAAAGTAAATAAAAACAATATGGGGATGAGGTAGGTAGATTGGGTGGGCTATTTACAGATGGGCTATGTACAGCTGCAGCGATCGGTTAGCTGCTCAGATAGCTGATGTGTAAAGTTGGTGAGGGAGATATGAGTCTCCAACCAGTGATTTTTGCAATTCGTTCCATTCACTGGCAGCAGAGAACTGGAAGGAAAGGCGGCCAAAGGAGGTGTTGGCTTTGGGGATGACCAGTGAGATGTACCTGCTGGAGCACGGGTGGGTGTTGTTATCGTGACCAGGGAGCTGAGATAAGGCGGAGCTTTACCTAGCATAGACTTGTAGATGACCTGGAGCCAGTGGGTCTGGCGACGAATATGTAGCGAGGGCCAGCCGACTAAAATGACCTGGGTTGCAATCATAAAAAAAAACTACCCGGCCTTCATCGTTTGACATTGAGAACATTGGGAGAGATGAGAGCTGACGTTTTAGTAAATGTGCAGATTACGTATCTCAGTCACAGACAAGAAGCTCAATTAAGACATTATCTTCACCACTGGGACTGGGGGCAACAGGACCACAGGCCAAATAATACAGCTCAACACTTCCACACTACCACAGTGAGTAGAATCAGGCTTCTGAACACAGAAAACTTGCAGAATTATTAATTATGAATTGTATTAGACGTTATTAGACATTTCTGTTGTTGAGGAGGATGGGAGACCCACAGAGACGTCAAAATGTTTTTCAAAAATCGTCAAAGAGTAATTATTTTAACCTGAAGCATTTAATAAAGACACTTATAGTACAATATTATGGGGAATAGGAATGAGAGGGCTACTTACACCATTTTGGGAAGGGATCACAGCAGTGATTGAATGAGGGTATGAGGCATGAGTTGAGGTGTTCAGAGGCTTGACCAGTGCAGGACAGGATTTGACCGGGAAGACAATAACACAAAAACACTACACAGTGAGACAAAAGAGCTAAGAATGAGTTAGTCCAAGCAAGGAGTCAAATCATAGATGTGTAATAATGTGATTGTGATTGACTCTACATAAAGTAATGACAGAAAAATTGACAGGGGTTCCCTCACTGTGCTTGGAGAGGAAACATTCAATGTGCCAGTGGATGAGTGGGCCACATGAGACGTGGCTTCCAGTTCATGTGAGGAGGTAGTTGAATGGTAGTGGAGTGGTCATCGCTTGTTAAACCATGGAACAGGAGGGGACTTAGCTGGAAATACAAATAGCAGATACGTTCCCTTGAAGCTGAGCCATCGTAGGTTAACCTCTATGGGCTAGGTGGGACGCTAGCGTGCCACCCGTGGTGCACTCCATCAACAGCAGGTGCATTTCAAGAGCGGCAAATTTGAATCCAAATAAATGTCAAAATTCAAATTTTTCAAACATACAACTATTTTACACCCTTTGAAAGATAAACATCTCCTTAATCTAACCACGTTTTATGATTTCAAAAAGGTTTTACGGCGAAAGCATAAATTTAGAGTATGTTAGGACAGTACATTTACAAGAGTTGTGTGTAATGTTTTGTCAATTCAAAGACAGGGTCACCAAAACCATAAAACCAGCTAAAATGATGCACTAACCTTTTACAATCTCCATCAGATGACACTCCTAGGACATTATGTTAGACAATGCATGCATTTTTAGTTCTATCAAGTTCATATTTATATCCAAAAACAGCGTTTTACTATGGCATTGATGTTGAGGAAATCGTTTCCCTCCAATAACCGGCAGTCAAGTCAGCATCACAAATGAAATAATTCAAATTAAAAAACATTGGTAAAATATTATATTGTCATTTAAAGAATTATAGATGTACATCTCTTGAACGCAATCAACTTGCCAGATTTAAAAATAACCTTACTGGGAAATCACACTTTGCAATAATCTGAGCACTGCGCCCAGAAAAATACGCTTTGCGATACAGACTAGTCGTCATGTTGGGGAGATCTAAAATCGAAAATACTATGTAAATAATCCATTACCTTTGATTCTCTTCATCAGATGTCACTTCCAGGTATCACAGGTCCATAACGAATGTAGTTTTGTTCAAAAAAGCTCATCATTTATGTCCAAAAATCTCCGTCTTGTTAGCACATGATCTAAGCCCGCCGGACTTCACTTCATGAACGAGGGGAAAAAATATATTTACGTTCGTTCAAACATGTCAAACGTTGTATAGCATAAATCATTAGGGCCTTTTTTAACCAGAACATGAATAATTTTCAAGGTGGACGAATGCATACTCTTTTATAACGTATTGGAACGAGGGTACCCAACATGAACTCGCGCGCCAGGTGTCTAATGGGCCATCATCGTTCCATGGCTCTTGTTCGGTCAGATCTCCCTCCAGAAGACTCAAAACACTTTGTAAAGGCTGGTGACATCTAGTGGAAGCAATACGAAGCGCCAAAACATTAAGCAGCCCCTGTGTTTTTCAATGGCATAGGTTTAAAGGTAATACAACACATCAGGTATCCACTTCCTGTCAGAAAATGTCTCAGGGTTTTGCCTGCCAAATGAGTTCTGTTATACTCACAGACACCATTCAAACAGTTTTAGAAACTTTAGAGTGTTTTCTATCCATATATAATAAGTATATGCATATTCTAGTTACTGGGTAGGATTAGTAACCAGATTAAATCGGGTACATTTTTTTTATCCAGCCGTGCAAATACTGCCCCCTAGCCCTAACAGGTTAATAATTCTTAGGGCTCGTGGACCGCTAGCAAAACACCTACGACAACATCCGGTGAAATTGCAGAGCGCCAAATTCAAAATAGAAACATATTAAACATTCATGAAAATACAAGTGTCATACATCATTTAAAATCTTAAAATCTTGGCAATCGAACACCGTTGTCAGATTTCAAAAACACTTTACGGTGAAAGCATAGCTTTCGATTATCTGAGGACAGCACCCCACAATAACATATTTTCCAAACTTGCACAGGCGTCACAGAATCCCAAATAGTGATAAAATAAATCACTTACCTTTGAAGATCTTCCTCCATTTGCAATCCCAAGGGTCCCAGCTACACAATGAATGGTCGTTTTGTTCGATAAAGTCCTTCTTTATATCCCAAAATAGTCTGTTTAGCAGGAGCCATGACTTCAGAAATCCACTCCTTCAACATGCAGACAAAGAAGTTCTAAAAGCTACCAGTGTATTTCGTCCAAACAAGTCAAATAACGTGTCTATATCATCTTCAGGTTGTCTAAAATGTAAAGAAACTATAATATTTAACCTGTTAGGGCTAGGGGGCAGTATTGACACGGCTGGATAAAAAACATACCCGATTTAATCTGGTTACCACTCCTACCCAGTAACTAGAATATGCATATACTTATTACATATGGATAGAAAACACCCTAAAGTTTCTAAAACTGTTTGAATGGTGTCTGTGAGTATTACAGAACTCAAATGGCAGGTCAAAACCTGAGAGATTCCTTTACAGGAAGTGGCCTGTCTGACCATTTCTTGAACTTCTTTTCCATCTCTATCTTTTACTAAGGATCTCTGCTCTAACGTGACACTTCCTACGTCGTCCATAGGCGCTCAGAGCCCGGGAAAAAACAGAATGTCGTCATCCCAGCCCCAGGCTGAAACACATTATCGCCTTTCTCAAGTGGCCGATCAAGGGACTCTGGGCTTATGCGCATGACCCGACCGCCCCCGCCTTTGTGATTTTTTCCTCTGTTTGCCGAAAAGGAGATTCCCTGTCGGAATATTATCGCTTTTCTACGAGAAAAATGGCGTAAAAATTGATTTTAAACAGCGGTTGACATGCTTCGAAGTACGGTAATGGAATATTTAGAATTTTTTTGTCACGAATTGCGCCATGCGCGCGTCCCTTCTTTACCATTTCGGATAGTGTCTGGAACGCACGAACAAAACGCCGCTATTCGGATATAACGATGGATTATTTTGGACCAAACCAACATTTGTTATTGAAGTAGCAGTCCTGGGAGTGCATTCTGACGAAGACAACAAAAGGTAATCAAACTTTTATAATAGTAAATATGATTATGGTGAGTGCTAAACTTGCCGGGTGTCTAAATAGCTAGCCCGTGATGCCTGGGCTATGTACTTAGAATATTGCAAAATGTGCTTTCTTCGGGTTTTCACCTGCCATATCTGTTCTGTTATATTCACAGACATTATTTTAACAATTTTGGAAACGTCAGAGTGTTTTCTTTCCAAATCTACCAATTATATGCATAGCTTCTGGGCCTGAGTAACAGGCATTTTACTTTGGGCTCGCCAGACTCTCCGAACTTCCGAAAACTGCCCCCTAGCCCTAAGACGTTTTAACGGTCCTCACACTGTTCATGCTCTCATTACATAGACGCGTACTGCTCACCTGTTCATCTCGTAATGAATAATGTGGAAATTGAGCAAGTTGAGGTGACTAAACTGCTTGGAGTAACCCTGGATTGTAAACTGCCATGGTCAAAACATATTGATACGACAGTAGCTAAGAATGGGAGAAGTCTGTCCATAATAAATCCCTGCTCTACCTTCTTAACAACACTATCAACAAGGCAGGTCCTACAGGCTCTAGTTTCTACCTTCTGTCATGGGAATTCTGTTCCCAATGTTCATAAACCGAACTTCAATTAAACTACTCAGTCTGCCCCCCAGAGGGTGTAAGATTCTGGTTGGATGAAGCAGACGGAGAGCCAGCCTACAATTGGTCAGAATGTTTATTTACGAGAGCTCTGAATATCATACAATGTACACAGCCTTTTATACCTGACATTTGGTCATACCATATGTCATACCCCTTACAAATGCCCCTCCTCTTCTTTAACACTGTCAATGCTTATTTACAAGTCTTCTCCATCTCATACATTGCTTATCATATCCTGCCCCATGTTACATAATCTACTGCAAGCCTAAAGGTTTCTCCCCTCCCTGGTTGGGGAGACCTTCTTCCTGTTATCAGTTTCACAGTGGTCACAAGTTGTCTGCTGTCTGGTTGCTTACATTGCTAAATCATTAACCTGTCTAGGCTAGGCGGGACGAATTCGTCCCACCTACGTAACAGCCACTGCTATCCTGTGGCGCGATTTTCAAAACCTTAAAAATCCTATTACTTCAATTTCTCAAACATATGACTATTTTACAGCCATTTAAAGACAAGACTCTCGTTAATCTAACCACACTGTCCGATTTCAAAAAGGCTTTACAACGAAAGCAAAACATTAGATTATGTCAGCAGAGTACCAAGCCAGAAATAATCAGACACCCATTTTTCAAGCCAGCATATAATGTCACCAAAACCCAGAAGACAGCTAAATGCAGCACTCACCTTTGATGATCTTCATGAGATGACAACCCTAGGACATTATGTTATACAATACATGCATGTTTTGTTCAATCAAGTTCATATTTATATCAAAAACCAGCTTTTTACATTAGCATGTGACGTTCAGAACTAGCATACCCCCCGCAAACTTCCGGGGAATTCGCTAACATTTTACTAAATTACTCACGATAAACGTTCACAAAAAGCATAACAATTATTTTAAGAATTATAGATACAGACCTCCTCTATGCACTCGATATGTCCGATTTTAAAATAGCTTTTTGGTGAAAGCACATTTTGCAATATTCTAAGTACATAGCCCAGGCATCACGGGCTCGCTATTTAGACACCCGGCAAGTTTAGCACTCACCATAATCATATTTACTATTATAAAAGTTTCATTACCTTTTGTTGTCTTCGTCAGAATACACAGCCAGGACTGCTACTTCAATAACAAATGTTGGTTTGGTCCAAAATAATCCATCGTTATATCCGAATAGCGGCGTTTTGTTCGTGCGTTCCAGACACTATCCGAAATAGTAAAGAAGTGTCACGCGCTTGGCGCAATTCGTGACAATAAAATTTTAAGTATTCCATTACCGTACTTCGAAGCATGTCAACCGCTGTTTAAAATCAATTTTTACGACACTTTTCTTGTAGAAAAGCGATAATATTCCGACAGGGAATCTCCTTTTCGGCAAACAGAGGAAAAAATCCCAAAGGCGGGGGCGGTCGGGGTCACGCGCATAAGCCAGTGTCTCTTGATCGGCCACTTGAGAAAGGCGATAATGTGTTTCAGCCTGGGGCTGGAATGACGACATTCTGTTTTTTCCCGGGCTCTGAGAGCCTATGGAAGACGTGGGAAGTGTCACGTTAGAGCAGAGATCCTTAGTAAATGATAGAGATGGAAAAGAAGTTCAACAAATGGTCAGACAGGCCACTTCCTGTAAAGGAATCTCTCAGGTTTTGACCTGCCATTTGAGTTCTGTTATACTCACAGACACCATTCAAACAGTTTTAGAAAATTTAGGGTGTTTTCTATCCATATGTAATAAGTATGTGCATATTCTAGTTACTGGGTAGGAGTGGTAACCAGATTAAATCGGGTATGTTTTTTATCCAGCCATGTCAATGCTGCCCCCTAGCCCTAACAGGTTAACACTGTCAATGCTTATTTACAAGTCTTCTCCATCTCATACATTGCTTATCATATCCTGCCCCATGTTACATAATCTACTGCAAGCCTAAAGGTTTCTCCCCTCCCTGGGTGGGGAGACCTTCTTCCTGTTATCAGTTTCACAGTGGTCACAAGTTGTCTGCTGTCTGGTTGCTTACATTGCTAAATCATTAAGCTTCAACTTTTCCGACACACACACATTAGTACATTCATCTTATAATCACTCGGTTATACCTTTTCAGGTTGAAATCATTTAGTCAAACATTTAATCATATTATTTCCATTACAATCCACCCTATTGGCTAAATATTTCACATACACTATAACACATCTATTTTTATTGGATTCAGAAATGTCACACAAAATCAAACTAGATCAAAGAAAACGAGTACATGTATTTTCATTACATACTTATCAATGACTGTTCTAAGCCTATGTCCAGTCATAACTCTTCGGATTAGGATTTTTGCATTGACCTTCATTTAGAGAAACAGTCTTCCTAAACATTAAAGATGGTCTCGTCTAACATGGGCTCCTCGTAATTGAATGAATCCTCCACCAGGCTCGGCGGTAGGTATTTGTCATCCCACTGGTCTGAACTTGGAATCGGTCCGTATCTCACCATCTGCTCCGTCATCGATCTCTCCAGAGCCCCGGAAATGAGACCTCTCGCACAAGGGACCAAACAACAACCACATAATATCAACACAGTCATACAGGTGAAAGCAGTCCACAACACAGTGATTACAACCAATTTTCCGAACGTACTATCAAACAATCCCGTGAGTGCCGTGTCCACCCCGGAATTTTCTGCTAACTCCTGAGCTAAATTGTTTAGACCGGCCAGGGCCTTGGTCACTGATCCATCTGGAGCTGTGTTCTCAGGGATGAAAGTACAGCATTCAGATCCGAACATCACACACACACCACCCTTTTCAGCCAGAAGCATATCCAAAGCTATTCTATTCTGCAATACCATCAAAGTGGTCGCAGCTGTCTGTTCTGCTAACCCTTGAA
Organism: Salmo salar; assembly: GCF_965601325.2. Taxonomy (NCBI): domain Eukaryota; kingdom Metazoa; phylum Chordata; class Actinopteri; order Salmoniformes; family Salmonidae; genus Salmo; species Salmo salar. The sequence goes on from NW_027675351.1 coordinate 491,069, forward strand.
TTGCCTCTCTGGTATAGTTGATGAAACGCAGTTGGTTATAATAAATGTAATTTATCCAATCCACATTTTTAGTGAGAGTCGACCACCAAAAAAGACATGATTCCAATCCAGCCCATATCTGATTCCTAGCTTTAAACTCATCAGGCACCCCCCTTGGAACCCCAATGCTATCAATGTAAATTCTATCGTCAAAGGACCCTGACGGAGCTCTCCTCCTCTCTCTTTCACCTGGCACTAGGTCTTGTGTTGTATAAGGGTGAAGGGCATGCCTAACTGTACCAATGCACAAATACCAGTACAATTTGCAGGCAGGTTTGGCCACAGCTTCATACCTCCACACAACCACCAGACATCCGCTCTCGGCCTTTTTATCTTACTAAAGTCCTCGGAACTCAACCACCCAGTCAGGTCCCTCATTGTCTCGTCAGTTGTAACATTCTCTGTCCTATTGCATGTTCTTACTTCCCCTACGTTCCATCCGTGTGTGTTGTGTCGAGCCATACAATAATAGTCTCCTCCTGCGACTGTGAAAGGGGAAGTCTGGATCTAACAGGCACATAGGATACAGATAATGCAGATCAGTGCAACTGTCTGGCTTCCTTGCCTTCATGAACAGCTTTACCATACAGGCCATTCCCCTTGGTAAATTAATTCCATCGAGTAGAAAGGGGATGGTTGTCAACTGAAGTTTGGCTGTTGTGCAGGCATAACCTTCTTCTTTAGCTACTGATCTAGCTGTATACTGAATCCATTCCAGCCATAGGTTGGAATCCCCAAACCAAGTCTCCACCTCAATCACTTCCTTAACCTATTGGGGCTATGTGGGACGCTAGCGTGCCACCCGTGGTGCACCCTATCAACAGCAGGTGCATTTCAAATAGCGGCAAATTTGAAACCAAATAAATGTCAAAATTCAAAATTTTTCAAACATACAACTATCTTACACCCTTTGAAAGATAAACATCTCCTTAATCTAACCACGTTGTCCGATTTCAAAAAGGTTTTACGGCGAAAGCATAAAGTTAGATTATGTTAGGAGAGTACGTTGACAATAGCTGTGTGTAATGTTTTGTCAATTCAAAGACAGGCGTCACCAAAACCATAAAACCAGCTAAAATGATGCACTAACCTTTGACAATCTCCATCAGATGACACTCCTAGGACATTATGTTAGACAATGCATGCATTTTTAGTTCTATCAAGTTCATATTTATATCCAAAAACAGGGTTTTACTATGGCGTTGATGTTCAGGAAATCGTTTCCCTTCAATAACCGGCAGTCAAGTCAGCACCACAAATTAAATAATTAAAATTAGAAAACATTGGTAAAATATTATATTGTCATTTAAAGAATTATAGATTTACATCTCTTGAACGCAATCGACTTGCCAGATTTAAAAATAACCTTACCGGGAAATCACACTTTGCAATAATCTGAGCACTGCGCCCAGAAAAATACGCTTTGCGATACAGACAAACGGCCATGTTGGAGAGATCTAAAATCGAAAATACTATGTAAATAATCCATTACCTTTGATTCTCTTCATCAGATGTCACTTCCAGGAATCCCAGGTCCATAACGAATGTAGTTTTGTTGAAAAAAGCTCATCATTTATGTCCAAAAAGCTCCGTGTTGTTAGCACATGATCTAAGCCCGCCGGACTTCACTTCATGAACGAGGGGAAAAAATATATTTACGTTCGTTCAAATATGTCAAACGTTGTATAGCATAAATCATTAGTGCCTTTTTTAACCAGAACATGAATAATATTCAAGGTGGACGAATGCATTTTCTTTTAAAACGTATTGGAACGAGGGTACCCAACATGACCTCAATCGCCAGAGTCTAATCGGCCATCACCGTTCCAAAGCTCTTGTTCGGTCAGATCTCATAGTAGAAGACTCAAAACACTTTGTAAAGGCTGGTGACATCTAGTGGAAGCAATACGAAGCGCCAAAACATTAAGCAGCCCCTGTGTGTTTCAATGGCATAGGCTTAAAGGTAATTCAATACATCAGGTATCCACTTCCTGTCAGAAAATGTCTCAGTGTTTTGCCTGCCAAATGAGTTCTGTAATACTCGCAGACACCATTCAAACAGTTTTAGAAACTTTAGGGTGTTTCCTATCCATATATAATAAGTATATGCATATTCTAGTTACTGGGTAGGATTAGTAACCAGATTAAATCGGGTACGTTTTTTTATCCAGCCGTGAAAATACTGCCCCCTAGCCCCAACAGGTTAAGATCTTTCGTCTGAACTATCCTCACCGGTCCTTGGCTCTGGATGACTACACGGGTAATGTCCGTTTTATCAGGGGTACTACTGGTATTCTGGCTGGCGGTAGAACTATCTCCTGTCCTAACCTCTACTACTCGGAATGGTACCGCAGTGTCGACAATGGTCTGGTCAAGGCCAACATACCATAACCCTAAATCCTCTTTCTTTATGCTTTTAATGGTCATTCCTATCTTCAAGCAATACTTCCCTTGCTCTGGATTGCAGTCAAAAACCCTGGCCTTCACTATACTCCATCTGTTTCTATATTGGGTGTGTGGATTGACATAGCCTTCTCTCTCTGTGTGAGCTATGATTCCATGAGTTACACCGGGATCTACACAGATATCTTCCCCATGAAGTCCGAGTCCTAGACTGCCAGGAGGTTAGGGACCCCATTTGGTCTGCATAGAACTCTATTGAGACATCCTTCCCTAACTCTACTCTCACTTCCTTTTTATCCAGATCGAGTGACCTTTTGTACCTAGGCTATAAAAACTCCTCATCTTCTACACTATGGGTCAAGTTACCACTTTCTGACTTCTCGAGTGGTTCATGGTGTATTAGGAATATGGCTCCCACAATCAGACAGCTCAGACTGACCAGTACCGCTGTAAAGCCCCACCCCCTCCCGGCGAATATATCACTGGCTAGAGGCCAACCCACACTTTCACTTCTATGAATGCACATAGTGAGGATCGGGCGGGTTAGGGAATCTTCGTTAGAGAGGTAACCCCCGAACCTTATTGGTATTCGGTTCTTCTCCTAACTCTGTGATTGTTCGACAGTGTCAGTGTGTCTTACCCTCCCGCAATGTGTGATATGAACCCAGGTAGCTCTTTCAGCTATTCTCACCGCGAAGGCTATTACCAGGAACACTTGGTATGGGCCCTCCCACCGTGGCTGCTTCCAGTTCTTTTCTCCACAGGGACTGGATCCACACCCAGTCTCCTGGTTGGATTGAGTGAATCATCTTCTCCTGTAATTCACCTGTTGGACACAAAGTCTCGGACATACGGGTTTGGTTAACCATGTGTTCTGTTAGTATATCTTCAACTTCTATGTCTACCTGTTCTGGCCTCCCTAACTCTGGCATTCTATATGGTTTACCTGATCAGCTAAAATGTAATCCATTATTTAAAGAGATAGATACTAGTAAACCAACTACCCTAATTGTGTCCACCCAGTAAGTTGGGACCGCTTCTTCCCATTTAATATACTTATCTATTATAAAAAATGTTTTTTTAAGTAGTTCGTTATCCAATAGGCCACAAAGTGTTTCCGAATCTGCTCTACTATCACCCCTGTTGACACATGGCTCTGCCCATGTGTCAATCTTGCCGCATCTCTAAACAATGACTTAGGTATTATTGGTAACTTATCATGATACCAAATACCGTCCTTATATAAATTGCTCCTAACTTCTCCCATTTCGAAATCCCTGTCACTGGTGCTCTAGACTGACAATTTTAATATAGCTTTGTCTATGTTTACTTCCTCTTTTAAGAACTGCTTTGTCGACGGCTGCGGTTGAACCTGTTTAGGATAGGTGGCAGTATTTTCACGGCCGGATAAAAAACATACCCAATTTAATCTGGTTATTACTCCTGCCCAGAAACTAGAATATGCATATAATTGTTTGATTTGGATAGAAAACACCCTAAAGTTTCTAAAACTGTTTGAATGGTGTCTGTGAGTATAACAGAACTCATATGGCAAGCCAAAACCTGAGAAGATTGCATACAGGAAGTGCCCTCTCTGACCATTTCTTGGCCTTCTATAGCCTCTTTTTTGGAAAATAGAGGATCTCTGCTGTAACGTGACATTTTCTCTCAGAAGGCACTAGAACTGGGAATGATGACTTTTTACCCCGGAGGTTTTATCTGGACATGGTTCGTCAGGACTTCAAACAGCCGAAGCTAAGTAACATTAACATGATGCCTGCTAATTGCAGTCGTTGTACTTATAATATACAGGAGAACGATCGCCTTATGGCAAGGATAGCTGTGCTGCAAGCCCAGCTTCAGACGCAATCGTTAGGAAAGGGTCATTTCAGTGTAGGAGAGGATGAAACAGCATCTGTGCCACCAGTAAGTACAGATAGTAACGTTAGTATAAACCCCCTCGCACGGTCCCCGCAGCCGGACAACTTTCTCATGGCTTCTGGAGGGAAACGCTGTAGGAATGCTCAACCGGTGTCGCTTATTCAGCCGACAGAAACTTTCAACCGGTTCTCCCCATTAAGCGAGTCGGAGTCGGAGGCCGAGACTTCTCTGGTCTCTACTCCTCCCGTTGTGGGGTCTGAGACGTCGAAGGCTCCCACCATTAGCTCTGACAAATTTAAAACCCTAGTCATTGGCGACTCCATTACCCGCAGTATTAGACTTAAAATGAATCATCCAGCGATCATACACTGTCTACCAGGGGGCAGGGCTACCGACGTTAAGGCTAATCTAAAGACGGTGCTGGCTAAAAGCTAAAACTGGCGAGTGTAGAGAGTATAGAGATATTGTTATCTACATCGGCACCAACGATGTTAGGATGAAACAGTCAGAGGTCACCAAGCGCAACATAGCTTCAGCGTGTAAATCAGCTAGAAAGATGTGTCGGCATCGATTAATTGTCTCTGGCCCCCTCGCAGTTAGAGGGAGTGATGAGCTCTACAGCAGAGTCTCACAACTCAATCGCTGGTTGAAAACTGTGTTCTGCCCCTCCCAAAAGATAGAATTTGTAGATAATTGGCCCTCTTTCTGGGACTCACCCACAAACAGGACCAAGCCTGGCCTGTTGAGGAGTGACAGACTCCATCCAAGCTGGAGGGGTGCTCTCATCTTATCTACGAACATAGACAGGGCTCTAACTCCTCTAGCTCCACAATGAAATAGGGTGCAGGCCAGGCAGCAGGCTGTTAGCCAGCCTGCTAGTTTAGTGGAGTCTGCCACTAGCACAGTCAGCGTCGTCAGCTCAGCTTTCCCCATTGAGACTGTTACGAACCCCTTTGGCCCAGCGGTCTAGGGGGGATGGATACGAGACCCGTAACATAAATCATGCAAATTATAATCGTGACATGTAACAGTGAGAACCAAAAACCACAGACAACTGAAATCTACCGTCAAACTCAAAAGGTTTATTTTAAACACACGGTAAAGGGGTGTGGGAAAAGGGGCTGAGCTGGACCCAAGCAACGAAACAATAATCCAAAACCACCCCTAAGCTAGACTAGCCTATTTCAACAACAGCTAGCTAACTAACCAAAAATACAGTGGGTGGTCCGCCCAGTTCTAACTAGGGTACTTAGACACAGTATTCCTACGGGTAATGTATGCCCATGGGCGACTTGTCTTGGTACCCCCTTTTCCCACCAAACAAACAAACAGTCAAATAACAAAACAATACTCACAGGATTACCGGACAAATGTGACATGTAGTTTGCAAAAACAAAAGAGATCAATACAGAGAGAGAGAGAGAGAGACACAGGGAGATAGAGATTGGACACAAGAGCGAATGAGCACAAAGTTTGATCACAGAGTGAGAATGAGCTAGCGAGATAATGAGCTCGCGAGATAAAAATGAGCTGGGGAGAAAACAACTGACTGGGTTTTTAAACCAAGGGAAAGGGACTGTGATTGGTTGAGGGAAAAGGAACAGGTGTCTTCTGATTGGGGACTGATGATTGTCACCTGTGAGGGGAGAAGGAGAGAAAAGAAACACAGGATACACACTTGTATCCGTAACACTCCCACCCTTAAAAGAGCAACCCCCAGGGGGGATTGCGACCAAAAGTATGTACACAGTTTATACAAAAGTATCTACAATGAATACTCACAAAATCAAAGTCAATCTTCCGAAACATACAAAAATTATTACACACGAGACAAAGCATCTGCTAACATATTTTCAGAACCCTTTTTGTGGCAAATCTCCAAATTATAATTTTGTACAATAAGAGCCCAACGCATAAGGCGCTGGTTCTGGTTGTACATACGGTGGAGAAACACTAAGGGGTTATGGTCCGTATATACAGTCACAGGTAGGGCACTAGACCCTATGTACACCTCAAAATATTGCAGAGCTAACAACAACGCTAGAGCTTCTTGCTCGATGGTGGCATAGTTTGTCTGACATTTGTTAAATTTTCTGGAGAAATAACACACCGGATGATCCAGTCCACTCTTGTCCTGATGAAGTAGAACAGCACCAGCACCTCTGGCACTAGCATCTACCTCAAGTTTAAATGGTTTTTCAAAATCCGGAGCTGCAAGTACAGGGGTATTACATAATAGTGCTTTAGCAGTTTCAAAAGCTACCTTACAGTCCGGGGACCACACAAACGATCTTGCCGGACTGAGCAAATCGGTCAATGGAGCAACTACCGCAGAGAAGTTTTTACAGAAGCTACGGTAGTAGCCAACCATCCCCAAAAAGCGGCGTAGCTCTCGTCTGGTGGTAGGCGCAGGGAATGCAGTGATAGCCAAGACCTTAGCATCAACAGGGCGCACCTGTCCATGGCCTACCTCTTTGCCGAGATAGGTAACAGTGGCCTTCCCAAACTCGCACTTTGCCAAGTTCAGGGTTAAAGAAGCAGCGGCCAAACGTTCACATACTACCCTTAGAGAGTTAACATGATCTGTCCACTCAGATGAATAAATCACTAGATCATCTAGATATGCACTACAATTAGGAACGCCAGCTAATACGGTGTTAACCAGTCGTTGAAAAGTGGCTGGTGCATTTCGCATCCCAAAAGCCATGACAGAGTATTGTAGGAAGTTGTCTGGGGTAACAAAGGCAGAAATCTCAGAAGCACGTGAGGTTAACGGAACCTGCCAGTAACCTTTTAAGAGGTCCAACTTAGTTACATAAGTAGCAGCACCAACAGTGTCAATACAGTCATCCAGTCTGGGTAACGGGAAAGAATCTGGCAATGTGACAGAATTTACCTTTCGATAATCCGTACATAACCTGGACGTACCATCAGGTTTAGGAACCAGAATGCAAGGAGAACTCCAAGGGCTTGAACTTGGCGTAGCCAGGTCATTTTCCAACAAATATTTCACTTCATCCCTCATTATCTTCCTCTTAGAAGCATTGACACGATATGGGTGTTGCTTGATAGGGGCAGCATTTCCAACATTAATGTCATGTTCCAACACATTTGTGCAAGTAGGAACGTCATTAAAGAGACATGGAAAACTGTGGAGTAGCCTCACAATATCGTCGGCCTGTCCTTCCGTTAAATGAACCAGACCTGACTGGAGAGACATCAGCATTTCTGAGTTGGGCAATCTAACACACTGCTGCTGAGTATTGCGCAACTCCAATGCATCTCCATCAACATCATCAATATGACAGTCCACTATCATAGCCGTAGAAGCAGCAGAAATAGCAGTAACTTCCGCTGTGGTTGAACCATCTACCTGGGTGATGGGTCGGGTGTGGTATGCTTTCAACATGTTAATGTGGCACACACGAGATTGGCGTTTTCTATCAGGAGTTTGAAGCACATAATCAGTTTCACTTAACTTCTTTTCAATCAAATAAGGACCAGAGAAACGAGCTGACAGTGAAGATCCTGGAACAGGCAATAACACCAGCACTTGGTCACCTGGCTGTAGTGGACGAGAAACAGCCTGTTTATCATAGTGTCTTTTCATACTTGTTTGTGAGGAAGACAGAGCTTCCTTAGCGAGAGCACAGGCTTGGTGTAGGCGCTCACGAAAGCGACTAACGTAGTCCAACACATTCTCTTCTTCCGTACACAACTCTTGGGACAAAAACTGTTCTTTAAGGACTTTCATTGGTCCTCTCACTGTGTGACCAAACACTAGTTCAGCTGGGCTGAACCCTAGGGACTCCTGTACAGTTTCACGAGCAGCAAACAAAACTAGAGGAACTCCCTCATCCCAATCTTTCTCAGATTCCAAACAATATTTACGTAGCATAGACTTCAGTGTCTGATGCCATCGTTCAAGCGCACCCTGAGACTCTGGGTGATATGCGCTTGATACACGGTGCGCAACTGACAAGGATTTTAACACCTGCTTGAAGAGCTTTGACAGGAAATTTGTACCTTGATCAGTTTGTACCACCTTAGGTAACCCGAATGTCGTGAAGAACTTAATTAAGGCTTTACTCACCACCGGAGCTGTAATCCTTCTCAGAGGAATGGCTTCGGGGTATCTTGTTGCCATACACATTATCGTTAACAGAAACTGGTTACCCGATTTTGTCTTCGGTAACGGTCCAACACAATCAACCACCACATGTTCAAATGGTTCACCTATGACAGGTATAGGACAAAGAGGAGCGGGAGGAATAACCTGATTTGGTTTTCCTGTAACCTGACATGTGTGACATGTCCGACAGAACTGAGCCACATCTTGTTTTAAACCTGGCCAAAAGAAATGTCGAAGGAACCGATCATAAGTCTTTGTGATTCCTAAATGACCAGACCACTGGTGATCATGAGCAAGGGATAACACATTGTGTCGAAAGGCTGTAGGAATCACTATTTGGTAAACAGCATTCCAATCTCCCTCCGCGCCACCATGGAATGTCCATTTACGCATGAGGAGATTACCATCAAGAAAGTAAGCCACATTCTTCTTCTTTACCTCTTCCAATGAGACAACACTAGAAAAACATTTAGCAAGCTTGTTGTCAACCTTCTGGTTAGCAATCAGCTGCTCACGAGTGACTGGTAACTGTATTGCCTCAGCAATAAGTTCAACATACTTCGATTCTTCCCTTGTCTGTTTGTCAGAGGTGATCAGCTTCGCAGAGGTAGTACACAACCCATCCTCTTGATCATCTTCTTTGAACAGAACAGTGTTCGACAAATCTATCACGTCACCCACTTGTCTTGCCTGAGCACGAGTGACAGCACAAGCGGGGAACACATGGGGATAACTCTGTGCCAACTCATTGGAGAGAGAGTGGTCACTTTTATCCAACACTTCCAATACGGGTACTACCTTTCCTCCAGCAATATCGTTACCCATTATAAAGGTCACACCTTTTACTGGCAACATAGGACGTACCCCCACTCTGAATATTCCACTGATCAACTCAGAGTGTACATTCACAAAGTGCAACGGCACTGGGACAAAACCCATTTCAATACCCTGAACTAACACACTGGAACCACAGTATGTATTGTCGGATAAGGGCAACACATCAGACAATATAAATGACTGTGCCGCACCAGTATCTCTAAGGATTTTAACAGGACGCTGAGATGCTTCGTCATTCGCTATGGACACAAACCCCTCGAAAATGAACGGTTCGTAACTGCGGTCGGGTACTGAGACTTTCAAACTACATTTACCCTGAGGCACTGGTTTCGTTTCAGACCTCACAACAGTACGAATTAGCCCAACACCTGTCGGCGGCTTTGCACGAATAGGCATCCCTTGTTTGCGTTTTAGTAGGAAGCAATCATTAATCATATGTCCCACTTTATGACAATAGAAACAGGGACGCTCATTTTTCTGGCGTGCTTGATATACTGTGGGCCGACCAGGACTAAAAGTAGGCAACTCAGTAGCTCTACTCTCAGTATGAGCCGAAAACACACTCTTGTGCGTCAACACAAACTCGTCTGCCAACACAGACGCTTCTGACAGGGAGGATACTTTCTGTTCATTGAGGTATACTACAATGCGTTCGGGTAAACAATTTTTAAACTCTTCCAACAAAATTAACTCCCGGAGAGAGTTGAAATCAGTTACCTTACTAGCAGCATGCCATTTATCAAACAGATTTCCCTTGTCTCTAGCAAACTCCACATAAGTCTTATTAGAAGACTTTCTATGAGACCTAAATCTCTGTCGGTATGCCTCAGGCACAAGCTCATAAGCGCGAAGAACGGTAGCTTTGACCACTTCATAGTTCAAACTATCTTCCAGAGGTAGCGCTGATAAAACCTCTTGGGCTTTACCAGTTAATTTACATTGTAGCAATAAACACCATACTTCTTCAGGCCATTTCAAGGCTACAGCTATACGTTCAAACACACAAAAATAGGAGTCAACCTCTGACTCTCTAAACAAAGGTACTAAGGCAATCTGCCTACTAATGTCAAACGTGTTGGAAGCTACAGCTGGTGAGGACGACTCACTAACAGGCACAGTAGGAACGAAGGCTAGCCTCGCTGTCTCTGCTTCCAGTTCCATCTGGCGCATTTTGAAATCCATCTGCCGCTGTTCTCTTTCTCTTTCAGCCTCAAGTTTACACATTTCTAACTGGAGATTTTCTCGCCTAATTTGGGCTCTCTCTTCTGCCTCCAGTTGAAACTGTATAGAACGGACATCCCTTCTGGCATCACCAGTTGACAGTGGGGAGAGTGGATCAAAACGGGGCAATGTAGCTGGAGCTTTAGCCTCGCCTTCGGTCTCAGACACCGACGGGCTTACAGGAGCAGCAACATCCCCTACAGGGGTAGTAGGCTCAGGCAGCGGTAACACAAGCACCTGCTCTTTCAACAATACATTTAACACTAGTGTCTTAACCTCCGCCTTAACTAAATTGTGAGAAATAGACAATGAATAATGTTCTGCCAAGGTCATTAAATCAATTTTACGACATTTATTAAACACCTCCCACAAAGGGTTATCCAAAAAGGATTTAAACTCAAAAGTAGCCATCTTGAACTACTACCAAACACAAGAGCCAACAAATAGCAAACACTAATGCTTATGACGCTCAACACTGACTAACCACACAATAACAATCTGCATGAGCGGTATGGGCATCAGTAATGACAGATCCCGGATGAGCTCCCACTTATGTTACGAACCCCTTTGGCCCAGCGGTCTAGGGGGGATGGATACGAGACCCGTAACATAAATCATGCAAATTATAATCGTGACATGTAACAGTGAGAACCAAAAACCACAGACAACTGAAATCTACCGTCAAACTCAAAAGGTTTATTTTAAACACACGGTAAAGGGGTGTGGGAAAAGGGGCTGAGCTGGACCCAAGCAACGAAACAATAATCCAAAACCACCCCTAAGCTAGACTAGCCTATTTCAACAACAGCTAGCTAACTAACCAAAAATACAGTGGGTGGTCCGCCCAGTTCTAACTAGGGTACTTAGACACAGTATTCCTACGGGTAATGTATGTCCATGGGCGACTTGTCTTGGTACCCCCTTTTCCCACCAAACAAACAAACAGTCAAATAACAAAACAATACTCACAGGATTACCGGACAAATGTGACATGTAGTTTGCAAAAACAAAAGAGATCAATACAGAGAGAGAGAGAGAGAGACACAGGGAGATATGGATTGGACACAAGAGCGAATGAGCACAAAGTTTGATCACAGAGTGAGAATGAGCTAGCGAGATAATGAGCTCGCGAGATAAAAATGAGCTGGGGAGAAAACAACTGACTGGGTTTTTAAACCAAGGGAAAGGGACTGTGATTGGTTGAGGGAAAAGGAACAGGTGTCTTCTGATTGGGGACTGATGATTGTCACCTGTGAGGGGAGAAGGAGAGAAAAGAAACACAGGATACACACTTGTATCCGTAACAGAGACCATGTCTGTGCCTCGATCTAGGTTGGGCAAAATTAAAGATGGCGGTGTTCGCTTTAGCAATCTCACTAGTATAAAGACCTCCTCCATTCCTGCCATTATTGAAAGAGATTGTGATACCTCACATCTCAAAATTGGGTTACTTAATGTTAGATCCCTCACTTCCAAGGCAGTTATAGTCAATGAACTAATCACTGATCATAATCTTGATGTGATTGGCCTGACTGAAACATGGCTTAAGCCTGATGAATTTACTGTGTTAAATGAGGCCTCACCCCTGGTTACACTAGTGACCATACCCCCCGTGCATCCGGCAAAGGCGGAGGTGTTGCTAACATTTACGATAGCAAATTTCAATTTCCAAAGAAAAACAATGACGTTTTCGTCTTTTGAGCTTCTAGTCATGAAATCTATGTAGCCTACTCACTCACTTTTTATAGCTACTGTTTACAGGCCTCCCGGGCCATATGCAGTGTTCCTCACTGAGTTCCCTGAATTCCTATCGGATCTTGTAGTCATAGCAGATAATATTCTCATTTTTGGTGACTTTAACATTCACATGGAAAAGTCCACAGACCCACTCCAAAGGGCTTTTGGAGCCATCATCGACTCAGTGGGTTTTGTCCAACATGTCTCTGGACCTACTCACTGCCACAGTCATACTCTGGACCTAGTTTTGTCCCATGGAATAAATGTTGTGGATCTTAATGTTTTTCCTTATAATCCTGGATTATCGGACCACCATTTTATTGCGTTTGCAATTGCAACAAATAATCTGCTCAGACCCCAACCAAGGAGCATTAAAAGTCGTGCTATAAATTCTCAGACAACCCAAAGATTCCTTGATGCCCTTCCAGACTCCCTCTGCCTACCCAAGGACGTCAGAGGACAAAAATCAGTTAACCACCAAACCAAGGAACTCAATTTAACCTTGCGCAATACCCTAGATGCAGTTGCACCCCTAAAAATTAAAAACATCTGTCATAAGAAACTAGCTCCCTGGTATATAGAAAATACACAAGCTCTGAAGCAAGCTTCCAGAAAATTGGAACGGAAATGGCGCCACACCAAACTGGAAGTCTTCCGACTAGCTTGGAAAGACAGTACTGTGCAGTATCGAAGAGCCCTCACTGTTGCTCGATCATCCTATTTTTCCAACTTAATTGAGGAAAATAAGAACAATCCTAAAAGCATAACAATTATTTTAAGAATTATAGATACAGACCTCCTCTATGCACTCGATATGTCCGATTTTAAAATAGCTTTTTGGTGAAAGCACATTTTGCAATATTCTAAGTACACAGCCCAGGCATCACGGGCTAGCTATTTAGACACCCGGCAAGTTTAGCACTCACCAATATCAGGTTTACTATTATAAAAGTTTGATTACCTTTTGTTGTCTTCGTCAGAATGCACTCCCAGGACTGCTACTTCAATAACAAATGTTGGTTTGGTCCAAAATAATCCATCGTTATATCCGAATAGCGCTGTTTTGTTCGTGCGTTCCAGACACTATCCGAAATGGTAAAGAAGGGTCGCGCGCATGGCGCAATTCGTGACAAAAAAATTCTAAATATTCCATTACCGTACTTCGAAGCATGTCAACCGCTGTTTAAAATCCATTTTTATGCCATTTTTCTCGTAGAAAAGCGATAATATTCCGACCGGGAATCTCCTTTTCGGCAAACAGAGGAAAAAAATCACAAAGACGGGGGCGGTCAGGTCACGCGCCTAAGCCCAGAGTCCCTTGATCGGCCACTTGAGAAAGGCGATAATGTGTTTCAGCCTGGGGCTGGGATGACGACATTCAGGTTTTTCCCGGGCTCTGAGCGCCTATGGACGACGTAGGAAGTGTCACGTTAAGAAGTTCCAGAAATGGTCAGACAGGCCACTTCCTGTAAAGGAATCTCTCAGGTTTTGACCTGCCATTTGAGTTCTGTTATACTCACAGACACCATTCAAACAGTTTTAGAAACTTTAGGGTGTTTTCTATCCATATGTAATAAGTATATGCATATTCTAGTTACTGGGTAGGAGTGGTAACCAGATTAAATCGGGTATGTTTTTTATCCAGCCGTGTCAATACTGCCCCCTAGACCATAACAGGTTAAATAGCTGTAAAATAGTCATATGTTTGAGAAATTGAAGTAATAGGATTTTTAACCTCTCTAGGCTAGGCGGGACGAATTCGTCCCACCTACGTAACAGCCACTACAAGCCTGTGGCGCGATTTTCAAAACGTTAAAAATCCTATTACTTCAATTTCTCAAACATATGACTATTTTACAGCCATTTAAAGACAAGACTCTCGTTAATCTAACCACACTGTCCGATTTCAAAAAGGCTTTACAACGAAAGCAAAACATTAGATTATGTCAGCAGAGTACCAAGCCAGAAATAATCAGACACCCATTTTTCAAGCCAGCATATAATGTCACCAAAACCCAGAAGACAGCTAAATGCAGCACTCACCTTTGATGATCTTCATCAGATGACAACCCTAGGACATTATGTTATACAATACATGCATGTTTTGTTCAATCAAGTTCATATTTATATCAAAAAACAGCTTTTTACATTAGCATGTGACGTTCAGAACTAGCATACCCCCCGCAAACTTCCGGCGAATTTACTAACAATTTACTAAATTACTCACGATAAACGTTCACAAAAAACATAACAATTATTTTAATAATTATAGATACAGAACTCCTTTATGCACTCGCTATGTCCGATTTTAAAATAGCTTTTCGGTGAAAGCACATTATGCAATATTCTGAGTAGATAGCCCAGCATCACAGGGCTAGCTATTTAGACACCCACCAAGTTTAGCCCTCACCAAAATCAGATTTACTATAAGAAAAATGTTATTACCTTTGCTGTTCTTCGTCAGAATGCACTCCCAGGACTTCTACTTCAATAACAAATGTTTGTTTGGTTCAAAATAATCCATAGTTATGTTCAAATATCCTCTGTTTTGTTTGTGCGTTCAAGACACTATCCGAAGGGTAAATAAGGGTGACGCGCCCGACGCGTTTCGTGACAAAACATTTCTAAATATTCCATTACCGTACTTCGAAGCATGTCAACCGCTGTTTAAAATCAATTTTTATGCCATTTTTCTCGTAAAAAAGCGATAATATTCCGACCGGGAAACCGTGTTTTAGTTCAAAGACAGAGAAAATAAAAACATGGGGTCACCTCGTGCACGCGCCTCAGTCTCATTGTCCTCTGATAGACCACTTACCAAAGGCGCTAATGTTTTTCAGCCAGGGGCTGCAAAGACATCATTCAGCTTTTTCCCGAGTTCTGAGAGCCTATGGGAGCCGTAGGAAGTGTCACGTTACAGCAAAGATCCTAAGTTTGCAATAAAGAGAGTCAAGAAGCCCAAGGAATGGTCAGAGAGGGCACTTCCTGTACAGAATCTTCTCAGGTTTTTGCCTGCCATATGAGTTCTGTTATACTCACAGACACCATTCAAACAGTTTTAGAAACTTTAGGGTGTTTTCTATCCAAAGCCAATAATTATATGCATATTCTAGTTTCTGGGCAGTAGTAATAACCAGATTAAATCAGGGACGTTTTTTATCTGGCCGTGTAAATACTGCCCCCTACCCATAACAGGTTAAAAAACATGAGCTGGCGCACACCCAGAAAAATAGTTTGTGAGGAGGTGTTGACTAACGGCGAATAAACTATAAACTATCAAAATAAATAAAGTCGCACACTCCATGTTTAAACTCCCAGCAATTGAATGGGTATTTACCAACGTTTCAGCATCACTGTGCCTTCCTCAGGGTGATGTCATGAATACTTGAACCAGGTTATGTTGACAAACAGTGCAATTAGTGTAACCAATGACAATAGTGAGGGCTGTGTCATAATGATTAAGTTAATTAAAATGAATTAGTGAAACTGGTCAAAAATATATGACATATTAAATATATTAATCTATTGTTATCATATAGAAACATCATGGAATATTGTACATCATATTAAATATATTGCTGTATTGTTATCATATAGAAACATCATGGAATATTGTACATCATATTAAATATATTACTCTATTGTTATCATATAGAAACATAATGGAATATTGTACATCATATTAGCATCAACATACATTATTGTTTCATTCAATTTCACATAATGAGGATATTTAATATTTTCAAGTTCAGAAGTCAGAACTCATCACCTGCTATGTAAAAGAGACAGAATAATGCACAATGGTCAATGCTATCTGGGATCCTTGGGACATCCCTACTCTAAACCCTAACCTTAACCCCTACCTTAACCATTTTAAATGTCAACTTCAACGGGCTAGGGACGTCCCAAGGATGTATCTCTACCTGAAAATACATGATCTAAGTGATTGATAGTTGGTATTCAGCAGTCATAAAGCCTTATTTACTTTAACCTCTATGGGCTAGGTGGGACGCTAGCGTGCCACCCGTGGTGCACTCCATCAACAGCAGGTGCATTTCAAGAGCGGCAAATTTGAATCCAAATAAATGTCAAAATTCAAATTTTTCAAAAATACAACTATTTTACACCATTTGAAAGATAAACATCTCCTTAATCTAACCACGTTTTACGATTTCAAAAAGGTTTTACGGCGAAAGCATAAATTTAGAGTATGTTAGGACAGTACATTTACAAGAGTTGTGTGTAATGTTTTGTCAAGTCAAAGACAGGGTCACCAAAACCATAAAACCAGCTAAAATGATGCACTAACCTTTTACAATCTCCATCAGATGACACTCCTAGGACATTATGTTAGACAATGCATGCATTTTTAGTTCTATCAAGTTCATATTTATATCCAAAAACAGCGTTTTACTATGGCATTGATGTTGAGGAAATCGTTTCCCTCCAATAACCGGCAGTCAAGTCAGCGTCACAAATTAAATAATTAAAATTAGAAAACATTGGTAAAATATTTTATTGTCATTTAAAGAATTATAGATTTACATCTCTTGAACGCAATCAACTTGCCAGATTTAAAAATAACCTTACTGGGAAATCACACTTTGCAATAATCTGAGCACTGCGCCCAGAAAAATATGCTTTGCTATACAGACAAACGGCCATGTTGGAGAGATCTAAAATCGAAAATACTATGTAAATAATCCATTACCTTTGATTCTCTTCATCAGATGTCACTTCCAGGAATCCCAGGTCCATAACGAATGTAGTTTTGTTCAAAAAAGCTCATCATTTATGTCCAAAAATCTCCGTGTTGTTAGCACATGATCTAAGCCCGCCGGACTTCACTTCATGAACGAGGGGAAAAAATATATTTACGTTCGTTCAAACATGTCAAACGTTGTATAGCATAAATCATTAGGGCCTTTTTTAACCAGAACATGAATAATATTCAAGGCGGACGAATGCAAACTCTTTTAAAACGTATTGGAACGAGGGTACCCAACATGACCTCGCGCGCCAGAGTCTAATGGGCCATCATCGTTCCAAGGCTCTTGTTCGGTCAGATCTCACTGTAGAAGACTCAAAACACTTTGTAAAGGCTGGTGACATCTAGTGGAAGCAATAGGAAGTGCCAAAACATTCATCAGCCCCTGTGTTTTTCAATGGCATAGGTTTAAAGGTAATACAACACATCAGGTATCCACTTCCTGTCAGAATCTGTCTCAGGGTTTTGCCTGCCAAATGAGTTCTGTTATACTCACAGACACCATTCAAACAGTTTTAGAAACTTTAGGGTGTTTTCTATCCATATATAATAGGTATATGCATATTCTAGTTACTGGGTAGGATTAGTAACCAGATTAAATCGGGTACATTTTTTTATCCAGCCGTGAAAATACTGCCCCCTAGCCCCAACAGGTTAACAAGCGATGACCACTCCACTACCATTGTCAACTACCTCCTCACATGAACTGGAAGACACGTCTCATGTGGCCTACTCATCCACTGGCACATTGAATTTTTCCTCTCCAAGCACTGTGAGGAAACCTCTGTCAATTTTCTCTCATTACTTTATGTAGAGTCAATGACAATCACAATCACATTATTACACATCTATGATTTGACTCCTTGCTTGGACTAACTCATTCTGAGCTCTTTTGTCTCACTGTGTAGTGCTTTTGTGTTATTGTCTTCCCAGTCAAATCCTGTCCTGCACTGGTCAAGCCTCTGAACACCTCAACTCATGCCTCATACCCTCATTCAATCACTGCTGTGATCCCTTCCCAAAAATGGTGTAAGTAGCCCTCTCATTCCTATTCCCCATAATATTGTATTATAAATGTCTTTATTAAATGCTTTAGGTTAAAATAATTACTCTTTTACGATTTTTGAAACACAATACTGTGGGTCTCCCATCCTCCTCAACAACAGAAATGTCTAATAACGTCCAACACAATTCATCATTAATAATTCTGCAAGTTTTCTGTGTTCAGAAGCCTGATTCTACTCACTGTGGTAGTGTGGAAGTGTTGAGCTGTATTATTTGGCCTGTGGTCCTGTTGTCCCCAGTCCCAGTGGTGAAGATAATGTCTTAATTGAGCTTCTTGTCTGTGACTGAGATACGTAATCTGCACATTTACTAAAACGTCAGCTCTCATCTCTCCCAATGTTCTCAATGTCAAACCGTGAAGGCTGGGTAGTTTTTTTTCATGATTGCAAAACAGGTCGTTTTAGTCGGCTGGCCCTCGCTGCATATTCGTCGCCAGACCCACTGGCTCCAGGTCATCTACAAGTCTATGCTAGGTAAAGCTCCGCCTTATCTCAGCTCACTGGTCACAATAACAACACCCACCCGTAGCACGTGCTCCAGCAGGTACATCTCACTGGTCATCCCCAAAGCCAACACCTCCTTTGGCCTTCTTTCCTTCCAGTTCTCTAGTGCCAATGACTGAAACAAATTGCAAAAATCGCTGAAGCCGGAGACTTATTGCTCCCTCACTAACTTTAAACATCAGCTATCTGAGCAGCTAACCAATCTCTGCAGCCGTACACAGTTCATCTGTAAACAGCCCACACAATCTACCTACCTCATCCCCATATTGTTTTTATTTACTTTGCTGCTCTTTTGCACACCAGTATTTCTACTTACACATCATCATCTGCTCATCTATCACTCCAGTGTTAATCTGATAAATTGTGATTACTTTGCTACTGCGGCCTATTTATTGCCTTATCTCCTCACGCCATTTGCACACACTGTATATAGACTTTCTTTTTTCTTTTGTGTTGACTGTACGCTTGTTTATTCCATGTAACTCTGTGTTGTTGTTTCTGTCGCACTGCTTTGCTTTATCTTGGCCAGGTCGCAGTTGTAAATGAGAACTTTTTCTCAACTGGCCTACCTGGTTAAAAAAAGGTGAAAAAATAAAAATAAAAAGATCCTATATCATAATGAATCAGATTACATGGAGAGGGGGGACCTGATCCTAGATCATAATGAATCAGAATACATGGAGAGGGGGGACCTGATCCTAGATCATAATGAATCAGATTACATGGAGAGGGGGGACCTGATCCTAGATCATAATGAATCAGAATACATGGAGAGGGGGGACCTGATCCTAGATCATAATGAATCAGATTACATGGAGAGGGGGGACCTGATCCTAGATCATAATGAATCAGAATACATGGAGAGGGGGGACCTGATCCTAGATCATAATGAATCAGAATACATGGAGAGGGGGGACCTCTTCAAAGTTAGGAGCGTTTGTCACAAATTAAGTGGGAAACTGTCACCAAAGTCAGCCCAGAATGAAAGTTCTTTCGAACATGACAGTACCTGTGTGTTTGTTTCGCTGTCCTGGTCCACCCAGGCCGCAGGTAAGGTCAAGGATAGCAGGGTTCGGTACACAAATCTGGTTCTCGGTAGGTCCAGGTCTAAACGGCAACAGGTAAGTCCAAAACAGTCCAGCTCGTACACGGTAAATCCAGCCAATGTAGATTGTCTCTTTCTCTATGGTTCATAGATCCTTCCCGCCCTCTCTCTCTCTTCCTGGTTTTTCTTGACCTTTTATCTGTGGGTCGGCTCCACCTTCTGAGGGTTCCCCTTGCTTCTGGGAATTGTAGCTTTGGCAGTCGGCCATTTTGTGATCTGTAGTTCTGATCGGGGCGGCCATTTTAGTGATCGGGCAGAGCCCGTTTATTAGTTCTGCCCTCACATATCTGCCATTTATCACTCGACCCCCTTCTTTGCCACACATCTCCCCCCTAGATCCGACCCCCTAGGTCGGGCTACTGCAGAAAAATATGCGTGCATGCGGGATAACCCATCCACATTTCCCATTTCCTTTCCTGCTCTGTGTTTCAAGTCAAAGTGAAACGGTTGGAGACTCAAAAACCACCGCATCACCCGAGCGTTCTTCTCTTTAGCCCTATGCATCCAGGTGAGTGGTGCATGGTCACTGATGAGGGTGAAGTGGCGCCCCAGCAGGTAGTATTTCAGGCTTTCCAGAGCCCACTTTACTGCCAGCGCCTCTTTCTCAACAACTGAGTAGTTGGTTTCCCGTGGTTCCAGCTTCCTGCTTAAAAACAGGATGGGGTGTTCCACCCCTTCTACCTCTTGGGACAGCACTGCTCCCAAGCCGACCTCTGAAGCATCCGTCTGAACCACAAACTCTCTCTCAAAGTCTGGTACCACCAGCACTGGATTACAGCAGAGGGCCTCCTGTAATGTCCTAAATGCTTTGGTGGCCCTTTCATCCCACTTGACCATGTTTGGCCCTCTGGCTCTAGTCATGTCGGTGAGTGGGGCGGCCACTGTGGCATAACTTGGGATGAACTTCCGGTAGTACCCGGTCAGCCCTAGGAAGGCTCGAACCTGCTTCTTATTTACTGGTTTCGGCCATTCTCTAATTGCCTCCACCTTCTTACGTTGGGGTTTGATTAATCCTCTTCCCACTGTGTATCCCAGATACTCCGTTTCCTCTAACCCCACATAACACTTGGCAGGGTTCGCTGTGAGCCCTGCCTTTCTAAGGGCGTCTAACACTGCCTGTACCCGGGGTAAGTGGGATTCCCAATCTGGGCTGTAGATCCCCACGTCATCTAAATAAGCTGCAGCGTATGCTTGGTGCGGTTTTAGGACCTTGTCCATGAGCCATTGAAAGGTGGCTGGGGCCCCGTGTAGGCCGAATGGCATGACGGTGTATTGAAACAAACCGTCAGGGGTTGCAAAGGCTGTCTTTTCTTTGGCCCTGGGGGTCAGAGGAATTTGCCAGTACCCTTTTGTCAGGTCCAGGGTCGTAATGTACCGAGCTTTACCAATTTTCTCCAGTAGTTCGTCTACTCTGGGCATGGGGTAGGCATCAAACTTGGAGATTTCATTTACCTTCCGAAAGTCGTTACAGAACCGCAAAGACCCATCGGGCTTGGAGACCATCACAATTGGGCTAGACCACTCACTATGTGACTCTTCGATCACTCCAGCTGTCAACATTTTCTCCGTCTCTGCTCTAATCGCTGCCTGTCGAGCCTCGGGTACCCGATATGGCCTCATGCTCACTTTTCTCCCTGGTAGGGAAACGATATCATGAGCTGTAACCTCAGTTCGGCCGGGTACCTCTGAAAACACATCTCTGTTTTTCT
The DNA here is from genome assembly GCF_965601325.2 of Salmo salar. Classification (NCBI taxonomy): domain Eukaryota; kingdom Metazoa; phylum Chordata; class Actinopteri; order Salmoniformes; family Salmonidae; genus Salmo; species Salmo salar. The sequence goes on from NW_027675351.1 coordinate 512,469, forward strand.
GGATCAGGGTCTTTACTTCCTGTACTTGTGCTGGGGACAAAGTAGGTGAAATATTTACTTCGGCTGTCTCCTGAGTGTGTGTGGGGTACGTAACCATTAGTGTTTCTCTCTCTCTCCGTGCTTTTAACAGGTTTATGTGATATATCTGTTCCTGGGGCCGTCGACCTGGCTGTCGGATCCGATAATTAACTTCTCCTATTCTCTCCAGTACTTCATATGGTCCTTTCCATGTTGCTAGTAGTTTGCACTCTACCGTGGGGATCAGCACTAACACCTTATCTCCCGGTTGAAATTCCCTCAGGGTAGCCTGCCGGTTATAAGTGTGCCGCTGGTGCTCTTGTGCTTGTCTCATGTGCTCTCTGATGATGGGCATGACTGTGGCTATCCTGTTTTGCATTGCCGTGACGTGCTCTATGACACTAGTATACGGGGTGGATTGGTGTTCCCAGGTTTCCCGGGCGATGTCTAAGATTCCCCGGGGGTGCCTCCCATATACCAGCTCGAAGGGAGAAAACCCCAGCGAGGCTTGAGGAACCTCTCTAATGGCAAACATCAGATATGGCAACATGCAATCCCAGTTTTTCCCATCCTTGTCGATTACCTTCCTGAGCATTGACTTCAGGGTCCGGTTGAATCTCTCAACCAGCCCGTCCGTCTGTGGATGGTAAACCGATATCCTCAACTGTTTCACCTGCCACAATTTACAAAGGTCCGCCATAAGGCGGGACATAAAGGGGGTCCCCTGGTCAGTAAGGATCTCCTTTGGGACCCCGACCCTGGTGAACAATAGCACTAGTTCCTTGGCGATATTTTTGGAAGCCATTGTCCGAAGGGGAATGGCTTCTGGGTAGTGAGTGGCATAATCTAGAATGACCAGAATGTATTGGTGCCCTCTGGCAGATTTGGGTAGTGGGCCCACTATATCCATCACTATCCTCTCAAATGGCGTTTCGATTATGGGGAGTGGCACTAACGGGCTTCTAAACGCTGGTCGGGGAGCTGTTACCTGGCACTCCGGGCACTCTCCACAGTGCCGAGCCACTTCAGCCTGAATTCCTGGCCAGTAAAACCTCCTTACAATCCGGTCTCGGGTTTTATCGATACCAAGGTGTCCACCCAGAATGTGCCCATGAGCTAGATCCAGTACTGTCTTCCTGTACCGGGTGGGGACCAACAACTGTTCCACCACATCAACCCCTATTTTTGAGACTTTGTACACCAAACCATTTTTCATGATGAAGTGGGGAAAACTATTAGGCATCATCCTATCATTTATGGGAGTACCATCTACGACCTGCACGTCTGCTCTGGCTTGCTGCAGGGTTGGATCCTGGTGTTGGGCCGTCCCGAAATTAGTCATGGACCCTGCCAGATCTGCTGGTTCTAGATAGTCATCCTCTGGATTCAGATCGACCCCAGCCCCACTAGTACTGGGCTGTTCATTATCAACAAGGTTTGCCACTTCATCCTCATCCTCCCCTACTAGTACCTGTGAGGTTGGCCCCTGGGAGACCTCTTTTTTTGGCCTTGGTTGAAGGCCCCATGCTTCTTCCTGCTTGGTCAGGGTTGTTGGCTTCTCAAATATGCCATTCTTTTGGCCTAACTTCGCAAAGTTAGGAAAGTATCTACCCAATATTACATCATATGGCATCTTTGGGACCACGCCGACCTCATAATCCAGCAGACCGTCCTCTGTTTGTATGCTCACTAAGGCTGTGGGGTACAGACGGGTATCCCCATGAATGCACGTAACACAGATATCCTGACTTGTATCCAGTTTATGCGTCGGCACTAGGTTTGCAACGACCAGGGTTAGCATACTGCCGGAATCCAGTAGTGTTTCAACCTCTTTCCCTTCAACCTTCACCCAGCACATATGTTTGTTTCTTGATCTTTCAAGTACAGTGGTTACCACGGGACATGCATACCATATCTCATCTTTTTCACCGAGGTTACATTGGATTGGCTCTTCTTTAATAGGGCAGTAGGCTGCAATATGTCCCGGTCGATTACAATTGTAACAGATAATAGGGTTTCGGGGGAGAGACCCCCTCAACCCCCAGTCCCGGTTTCTGTTTTTTCCCTTAGTGTCTCGGCCCAATTCTGATTCTTTCCTCATGGCCCCACGCTGCTCTCCTCCCCCTCCACCTGTTGGGACAGTCTTACCCTGTCCGCTGGTTCGCCCAGGCCTGGGGAATGGGAATCTTTCCTCCTGCGCCTGCTCAGCTGTTCCTGCCGTACAATACCATTCAACCAGGCCCACGAGATGGTCGGCGGAAAGTACATCGTTCTGGCCAACCCATCGTCGCACTTCTTGGGGTAGACCTCGCTGAAACTGGTTGAGTATGATGGTCTCGACGACCTCGGCGGACGAACGGGTCTCCGGTCGCAACCATTTCTGTGCCAGGTGAATCAAGTCGAACATCTGTGTTCGGGGGGGTTGTCCCGGTCTGTAGGACCACTGGTGGAAGCGGTGTGCCCTCACGGTATCGGTCACTCCCAGTCTAGTCAGAATCTCTCCCTTTAGTTTATCGTAATCCTGTGCATCCTTCAACTCCAGGTCGAAATATGCTTTCTGAGCGTCCCCTGCCAGGTATGGTGCCAGAAGCCCTGCCCATTCTTCTTTCGGCCACTTCTCCCTCTCTGCCGTCCTTTCGAAGGTGGTAAGATATGCTTCCCAATCATCCCGTTTATTAGTTCTGCCCTCACATATCTGCCATTTATCACTCGACCCCCTTCTTTGCCACAATACCCTACTATTTTTTAATATTTAATATGCCATAAACTGTTTTTTTTTTAACAGTTTCAGTAATTCATTGTAATTAACTTAATCATTATGTCACACCCCTCTCTATTGTCATTGGTTGCATTAATTGCACTGTTCGTTTACATAACCTGGTTCAAGTATTGATGACATCACCCTGAAGAAGGCACAGTGATGCTGAAACGTTGGTAAATACTGTCGTGTCTTTGGCTATGCCGGATTAAGTGATATGACATGCTAACTTATAAAATGATTTCTCTGTAATTAATATTACCTGATTAAGCTAATCATGTAAAAGTAATTAACTAGAAAGTCGGGGCACCACGGAAGAACGTTTATAGAGCCGTAATCTTCCGAATAAACTCTTAAAATACTTTGTAATATTTTACATCGATAGCAGTCAATATTAACCCTTGTTTTATTTTCAGTCTCATAATGAAAGTTGTAAGTTCTTGGCTATCTTCACGAACCCTGGCTAACAAGTTGAATCAGCAATACAAAATTGGGTTTAATTATTTATTTACTAAATACCTAACTAATCACACAGAATTACAAATACACAGACTACAATGATGTCATACAGAAAACGTCCTGGTGGACGGAACCTGTATGAAAGCTAGTTACACAAAGGAAAGGGGGTTGGGCTTGAATGAAAGAGCGGGAAGATTTAGGAACACAGAAACAGCAGCTATGCTATCGTAAATACATTATCTTATGCATTCTAAATTACCGCCCATTTGGAAAAGGAAAATGCAATAAATATTTACTCTGAGCTGCGCTTCGGTAGATTGGTCGTAGATGCTGGCCGGGTTGGCCAACAGACCTTCCGTACTCGGAAGAATGTCTCTGGTGGTAAATTGGATACGTGGTGGTATCTTCGTCTGGTTGTTAGACTGGATCCGTCGTCCGTCCTTTCCTAGCCCACGTAAGCAGCGGCCGCTGCTAACTCAACGGCTAGGAAGTAGCACTTCTGTAGTGAATAAGCTCAAAGTTCATACCATTCGCCACCAAAGCTCACGCCGAGGTTGGCTTAGTTCTGTTCTTGACGTGTGTCCTTCTAACGTAGAGGCTGCAGACCTCCCGTACTGCAACAACCTGGTTATCTTTTCGTCAAAGGATTATATAGTGGGGAGGGGGAGGGAGGTGTTTCATCGTTTATAACCCCTGTCTCTTCACAGGGTTGGGTTACTGATCGAGCAGGGCACTTTCCTTATGAAAACCCAAATCTCTCATTCGGAAGCTAAAATTACATTTCATCTCCTAACAAACATTTTCAATATCAAACATTTCAATTGCATAACAATTATAGAGCATAACAATTCCATGTGACTCTGATAACTAGAGGGTGTATACTTTCTCAGATACAGTTCATATACAGTTTATGTCGTCCTGTCATCAGTCATAATGTCTCAGATGACAACCGAACTGACATACATACTCATTACGTTCCCAAGCATATTTCCAACTGGTTTTATTAACAAAATATGTTGTACCTTTCTCCATTTGTTTGATGTTCCCAGACTCTCTATATTTAACAGGACAGCAGTCCTTCAGTAGGGTCAGTAAGAGAGGGGAAGGGGGAAAGGTATTTATGGGGGGGGTCATAAACCTTACCCACAGGCCAACGTCATGACAGTCCCCCCATGTTGGGTTCAATCTTGCGATTAAACTGCATGTTGTAAACCAATAATAAAAATGAACGTGGGTTGTCCTGGTTGTGGATCATCGTTGTGGTCCCCATCTGGCGGTCGACCTGGGTAGGGTGTCTGCAAATGAAGAAGTCCGCTCCAAGGCTGGGCAGTAGATGTCCAGTTGGTGGTTGCTATTGCAGTCCCCCCTCTGGTGGTCGACCCGGGTAGGGTCTCTGCAAATGAAGATGTCCATTCCATGACTCAGCAGCGGATGTCCGGATTGGGATCGCCATTCCGGACCCGCCGTCTGGTTGTCCAGACTAGAATATCTGGGCAGTAACTTAGGCAGATGTTAACAACGCACGCACACACACTCATGAAATATATCATTACATTTCCTCCCAAATGAGCGGCGTTGTGGCACTAACTGATGTTGTATGGGGGAGTTGTTTATGGCTGTATCACTTTCTATGTGCCGAAGAAAATGAAACAAAATGAATGAAAGCATAAACAAAACAAAATATAGTTATTTTGGGGGCAGTATTGACACGGCTGGATAAAAAACATACCCGATTTAATCTGGTTACCACTCCTACCCAGTAACTAGAATATGCATATACTTATTACATATGGATAGAAAACACCCTAAATTTTCTAAAACTGTTTGAATGGTGTCTGTGAGTATAACAGAACTCAAATGGCAGGTCAAAACCTGAAAGATTCCTTTACAGGAAGTGGCCTGTCTGACCATTTCTTGAACTTCTTTTCCATCTCTATCATTTACTAAGGATCTCTGCTCTAACGTGACACTTCCCACGTCGTCCATAGGCGCTCAGAGCCCGGGAAAAAACAGAATGTCGTCATTCCAGCCCCAGGCTGAAACACATTATCGCCTTTCTCAAGTGGCCGATCAAGGGACACTGGGCTTATGCGCGTGACCCCGACCGCCCCCGCCTTTGGGATTTTTTCCTCTGTTTGCCGAAAAGGAGATTCCCTGTCGGAATATTATCGCTTTTCTACGAGAAAAATGTCGTAAAAATTGATTTTAAACAGCGGTTGACATGCTTCGAAGTACGGTAATGGAATATTTAGAATTTTATTGTCACGAATTGCGCCATGCGCGCGACACTTCTTTACTATTTCGGATAGTGTCTGGAACGCACGAACAAAACGCCGCTATTCGGATATAACGATGGATTATTTTGGACCAAACCAACATTTGTTATTGAAGTAGCAGTCCTGGGTGTGCATTCTGACGAAGACAACAAAAGGTAATCAAACTTTTATAATAGTAAATATGATTATGGTGAGTGCTAAACTTGCCGGGTGTCTAAATAGCGAGCCCGTGATGCCTGGGCTAAGTACTTAGAATATTGCAAAATGTGCTTTCACCAAAAAGCTATTTTAAAATCGGACATATCGAGTGCATAGAGGAGGTCTGTATCTATAATTCTTAAAATAATTGTTATGCTTTTTGTGAACGTTTATCGTGAGTAATTTAGTAAAATGTTAGCGAATTCCCCGGAAGTTTGCGGGGGGTATGCTAGTTCTGAACGTCACATGCTAATGTAAAAAGCTGGTTTTTTATATAAATATGAACTTGATTGAACAAAACATGCATGTATTGTATAACATAATGTCCTAGGGTTGTCATCTGATGAAGATCATCAAAGGTGAGTGCTGCATTTAGCTGTCTTCTGGGTTTTGGTGACATTATATGCTGGCTTGAAAAATGGGTGTCTGATTATTTCTGGCTTGGTACTCTGCTGACATAATCTAATGTTTTGCTTTCGTTGTAAAGCCTTTTTGAAATCGGACAGTGTGGTTAGATTAACGAGAGTCTTGTCTTTAAATAGCTGTAAAATAGTCATATGTTTGAGAAATTGAAGTAATAGGATTTTTAAGGTTTTGAAAATCGCGCCACAGGCTGGCAGTGGCTGTTACGTGGGACGCAAGCGTCCCACCTAGCCCATAGAGGTTAATCATCTAATTGGACTGTATTCTATCTACGTCCATGGTCTTTGCAAAATGACCCTATCATGGCATTGTCTAATGACATATTTAGGGCTTTCCTAATTTGCGGGGTGGCGCTTAGGGTACTATCCTAAGTTGACAACTATATGATAAGTCTACAGCTGTAAGACACTAGTTTTGGGCAGTCTACAGGATGACCTATGGACTTCTGGTTAGAAAACTGGTGAGTGCTGTAGAGTCAAAGGCCTAGAAGTAAATGTTCAACTTTACTAAGGCTGGTATATTGCTTGGGCCCTTAAGTGATCCTAGCATAAATCCTAATTGGATGTTCCGTTGTGCATGTGCGTTTATGCTTACACAATCGCGCATGTCAAGGGAAGAAAACCAAGTATCCTGGCAGATTACAATTTGTTCAGAATGAGTCTGACGTAGTCAGGTAATTTCCAGGTCAATGCCTGGAGGTCAGTCAGAATTGGTGTCAAGGGAGTCTGTAGTAGTTTTCTACAAGTCACGGTGTCTTCCACTATTGTAGTGGCGGTAGGTATGAAGTCTATTTCATAGCTATGTTATCCACGGAGAAGCTAACCTCTCGACGGAAGTACTCTAAGTATTAGACCAGTCGTACGTGGTGTGATCATGGTTCATGACTTCTAATAACTTTTCTCCTGAATGGAGGGTTCTATTTATTAGTGGCATGTGTTAACCATTGGAAGAGTGCAATGGTGATTCCCTTCCCCGTGTTGCACTCTGAGTGACTCCTATGTCGCTATTATCAATAGCAATTTAACTTGTGAGGTTACTAATCCTCTTACTGAGTGTTGCTGGACTGACTGTGGTATTGGTACTGGTATTCAAGGGGTCCAGTTGTCCCGATTTATTCTGAAATATTATCTACCGGAACACATGATTGGAGCATATTACTAGTTGTATTGTAGTTGAACCTACACATGGCAAGGAATGATTATTGTTGCCATTTGTTTTGGAGGTGGCCAAGTCCATTGGACTTCCTTTACGACCAGTGTGGTACACCTCAGTACTATCTTAGATGTCTTCTAAGATAATCCCCATCTAGGGGCCTGTCTGCTCCTCACTGTTCTCATAGGGGAGTTTACAACTAGATTTGATTTATGCTCTGGCGGCCTCGTACGGTGTTGTCCGTAGTCTCGACCCCCCCACCGGCCTCGATGAGGCTCATCATGGGTCTGGGCTACTATTCCCCCCCTTTGTGTCTCGGGACCCCCCCACCAGCGGGTGGTGTTGGTGTCCGAGGCGCAAACGAAAAGGTCGGACCCTATGTACGAGTTGTCCGTGGCCGCGTTATTATGAGAATGGCTGTAACCTTTCAACCAAATCTCCTGGTGTTTGTGCTTCAACACCCTCAGTGGCTGTCGAGGTCTGTCAGTCACCACCGCGTCCGCGTGTGGCAACCTCTTCAGAACCAGCAAACTGAGACGAGGATATCGGTCTGTGATATCGCAAAGTGTTTCACCAGTGGGAGTCATCGGGTCAGTTGCTGGACTGACGCCCTTAGTGTCATTGTAAGGGGTGACAGTCCCCAACAAAGCAGAAGGTGTATCATCGGAAGCAGAGTGTACTCTGCGCATCAATGTTTTTCTTGCTGAGACGGCCGCAGTGCTTGCGGAAGTGTCCGAAGAGCAAGAGAAGTTCATCTCAACTACCGTATTGCACAACTGCAAGGAGGAGGGAAGTTGCTCATTCACAGAGACAGCTGGCTCGAAATCATGAAAAGAATGGTCAATCAGATTGGCTGATGGAATGTGTCGAGATATCGTAATATCTCCTTGGATCGGATTCTGCACCAAGAGGTTTCTAAACGTCTTTTCCCAAAGGGGTGCTTTCGACAGATACCCCTTGTGAATGACTGCATTGCAGCTAGCGTTAGGGGAAGACAGTGTGGTCAGTGGAGAAGGCACTGTGGCCTGTGACCATACCTGGTTGGTTTTCCAATCCATCAATGGGAGTAACCGATCCATCAAGTCTGCTCCAAGTAGCAGGGTTACAGTTTCGAGGCTGGTAACATACACAGGGTGAACAAGCGATACGTCCTGGAAGTGTAGTTTCAGCATGACTCTCAATGTGAGAGGCGAGGTAGTCTGAGTGACCCCTCGAAGTGTAGTGTCGCATCGTTCCACTTTTAACCAACGTTTAGTTGGCTTCAAAGCCCTTTTGAGATCATCAAACAATGTTTGAGAGATGAGTGATATTGTCGCACCCGAATCAATTAGCGCATGACAAGTTAAGCAGTCCTCCAGGACTGTTTCCAGGTATGGCCGTTTAGATTCGTGGTTAGTGGACATATTCCCCACAAAGTGGAGTGGTCGTTGGCAACGACGTGATGTGCCATTTCTGTTCAAGGTGGAAGCAGATTGACTTTTCCGATTTTGAGTGGGCTTGGCTTTAACGAAGCGTTTGACCTTTTTCTTCGCAACTTTTGTATCAGAGTCTACAGACAAAGCCCGGGGGCTTGTTTCTTGATCAAGCGGGCCCTGGATAGGGTCTTGAATGAGAGCGGGAGAAATTTGAACTTTAAAGTCCTTGTTATGGGTGTTAATTTCTGCGGACCTGGTGTCCGGTAATTCCCCGTCTAGTCCTTGTGACTTATCTTTTACCCTTTTCTCAAATTGTTCTCGCTTTAGTTCTTCCCGTAGTGGGACTTCTGGAGAACATTGGTCTACGTTTTGATCGTGCTTCAACCCTTTGTTACCCTTGTGCTCTGACACTTTTTGTGGGTTGGGTGCAGGAACGTAGCGAACGGGTCGTTTGTAGCGGTAGTCATGTTGATGGCTACGTACTTTACAGTTATTTCGACCGCGGGTTATTGGAATCATGGTTTCGAGGTAGAAACTGTTGTGGTGCGTCATCTCTCGACGCTCCAATACCTGATAATGCACCCTCTAACTGGAGTGAGTGCTCCTGGTTAAACTTCAAAACCGAGTGGTCAGGGCTCTTAGCGTTGTGAACTTTTGATGCCTCAAAAGCTGTGCTTGCAAGCTCTCTGAGTTGTAAGATAGGCAAGCCAACGTGGGCTGCAGGGCCCAAGTAGGTAATGAAGGTGGGATACATGTTCGACAGAAACATTTGTTTGAATGGTAACAGCTCTTCCATTCCTGTTTCCGTGAGTAGGCCAAAGTAAGCTGAACGAAGCCTATGATAGAAAGCTTGTGGGTGTTCGTTCCGAGCTTGTTTGACGGTGTTAGCCAGTGAGCTATCGTGTTTGCGAGTCGCAGAACCACTGAATTCTAATATCAAAGCTGTGGCAAGTTTAGCGTAGTCATTTAGCACGTGTTGCTGTTGTAGGCGAATGAACCTCGTCACGTGTCTATTCGACGTTCGCTTCAACAGGTAAACCCTGTCAGAACCCGTAGCATTCGGGTAGCCACCCAACGCGTCCTCTATGTCAGCTAGGAACGTCTCAGTATCGTTTGGCTGACCTGGAACGGGGTCAAAGGTGGGGAAATTCTTGACGAGTTTGTCAAGGTATTCCGCGCAAAGCGGGCGGAGAGGGTTGGCTTCATCCTGTGGAGAAATTGAGGCCGACAGGCCAAGAGGAGAAGCCAAGCTTTGGCTTTGTTGGCCAAGAGGCTCCATATTACTCAGTGCCGAATGGCCAAGAGGAGAAGACTGAGGGACACATGATGGAGGCAATGTCTGAAACCTATCGTCTTCACTCCTTTGAGTACCGGACTCCGGTTGCTTGGATGGGTAGTCATGCTGTAGAGCGTGACCATTCTGGACTTCCTCCAGATGGTACCTAAGGGTGGTCTTCTGCTGCATTGCAGAGTCCACTTGAGCGCTTAAAGTACCAATTTTGGACACGTGAGTGTCACACCTGCTCCTTTCGGTCTCAAACTTATCTGTCATGGTTTGCAGATAGAGGTCTCGAGTACGGAGCGAGACATTCAGTGATGAGATTTCCTCTGCTTGCTTAGAAATCAATATTTCCATCCTCATCACCTGAGTTCTCTCATCATTCATTTGGTCAGCGACTTCAATAAGTTCTGCTGATTTGTCATCCAACTTAGTCATTGTGTTCATCAACTGATCGTCTTTGGTCTGCAGAATTTGGAGTAGAACATTGTTACCTTGAGTAACGTTCAACAAAACTGCCTGCATGTTATCAAATTGTGCGCTCCTGTTTATAGATAACTCAACAGATTTATCTAGTTTGGCTTGGACTACCTCGTATTTAGTTTTGGCTAAATCGAGTTGTTCCTGCAGATGACGATTTTGTTGGAGAGTTTGTGCTCGTTCCTCGTCATAAGTATTTGCAATTACTTTTAATTGTTCCGATTTCAAACGCAGTTCCTCGACTAGCAGAATGTTTTCATTTCCTGCTTTTGTCAATAGTTGCTCAGTTCTCTCCACCTGTGCCCTCATGTTAGCCATGTCTTGCACGTGCTTCAGCTGTGCACTGTGGTATTGGACCGATGCCAACCTTTGATGGCGATACATAAGTGCTAAAGTGGAGAGAACAGTCACAAAGCCTGTATTTGATGGTTGATTTTGGAGAGCGTTCGCAATTTCGGCTGTTGTTTTTCTAATGGCATAATTAGGGTTGGTATCACTGCTGAGGTCAGAGATCAATCCTTTTATGGGTGGAGGTTCACTAATTAGCGGAGGAGTGGTGACCACCTCCTTTGGTAGCTTGCACATTATTAGAAAAATTTAGAGGAAAAATGTTCCTATTTTTTTTTCAATGCTTGGGTTTGGAATTCATTGGAAGCTGCAAAGACAAGTTTAATCTATTTATAGATGTTGACGAACCATCAGTACTGTACCAGTAATGTGGAAGTTGGACGTGAATGAATTTGCAAAAAGCAAATTGAATTAATTAATCAATGCCAATGATTAATCCTACCTGGGTAGGCTATCTGGGTATTAAACTTGAATTAACCTGAGGTGTTGGTTAATATGGGAAGTTTAAAAGTGTCTCATTTGATTGCAAGAACATTAACCTCTATGGGCAAGGCGGGACGAATTCGTCCCACCTACGTAACAGCCACCTGAATTCAGTGGCGCGATTTTTGAATCGTTTGAAATACTATTACTTCAATTTCTCAAACATATGACTATTTTACAGCTATTTAAAGACAAGACTCTCCTTAATCTAACCACACTGTCCGATTTCAAAAAGGCTTTACAACGAAAGCAAAACATTAGATTATGTCAGGAGAGTGCCCAGCCAGAAATAATCAGACACCCATTTTTCAAGCTAGCATATAATGTCACAAAAACCCAAACCACAGCTAAATGCAGCGCTAACCTTTTATGATCTTCATCAGATGACACACCTAGGACATTATGTTATACAATACATGCATGTCTGTTCAATCAAGTTCATATTTATATCAAAAAACAGCTTTTTACATTAGCATGTGACGTTCAGAACTAGCATACCCCCCGCAAACTTCCGGGGAATTTACTAACAGTTTGCTAAATTACTCACGATAAACGTTCACAAAAAGCATAACAATTATTTTAAGAATTATAGATACATTACTCCTCTATGCACTCGATATGTCCGATTTTAAAATAGCTTTTCGGATGAAGCACATTTTGCAATATTCTAAGTACATAGCCCAGCCATCACGGCTAGCTATTTAGACACCCGGCAAGATTAGCCTTCACCAAAATCCTATTTCCTATAAGAAAAATGTTCTTACCTTTCCTGTTCTTCGTCAGAATGCACTCCCAGGACTTCTACTTCAATAACAAATGTAGGTTTGGTCCCAAATAATCCATCGTTATATCCAAATATCCTCTGTTTTGTTCGTGCGTTCTAAACACTATACGAATGGTAAATAACGGTCGTGCGCATGGCGCATGGCGTGACAAAAAATGTCTAAATATTCCATTACCGTACTTCGAAGCATGTCAACCGCTGTTTAAAACCAATTTTTATGCCATTTATCTCGTAGAAAAGCGATAATATTCCGACCGGGAATCTGCAATAAGCTAAACAGCCGAATGAAATTTCTCCACGGGGGCGAATCGTGCACGCGCCTCATTCAATGGTCCTCTGATCGGCCACTTGGATAAGGCGATAATCTGTTTCAGTCAGAGGCTGCCTCGTCATCGTTCAGGTTTTTCCCGGGTTCTGAGAGCCTATTGGAGCCCTGGGAATTGTCACGTTACAGCTAAGATCCTTACTCTTCAATAAACAGATGCAAGACGCACGACTCCTTGTCAGACAGGCCACTTCCTGCATGAAACCTTGTCAGGTTTTTGCCTGCCATAGGAGTTCTGTTATACTCACAGACACCATTCAAACAGTTTTAGAAACTTTAGGGTGTTTTCTATCCAAACCTGAACAATAATATGCATATTCTAGCTTCTGAGTTGGTGTAGGAGGCAGTTAAAAATGGGAACATATTTTTTCCAAAATTCTCAATACTGCCCCCTAGCCCAAACAGGTTAAGGTATGTTCAACAATTTAACTTATTAAATTGAATGAGATGATAATCCATACAATCTCCATTGATTGGATATCATAAGTGTAAACAGTAGATCAAATGTTGGGAACACTCCCCACTATGGTACACTTCTTCCTTGGGCCGAAACCACATGGGATTCCCGCTGGGGCGGGACTTCTGTCAGTACTGGATTACTGAATGGGTTTTGCAAAAACAAATTTTACTGATTGATAAATTTTAATGATAAATCAAACCTGTATAGGCTATATGGGATTTAAACTTTAATTAACCTGAGAGGTTTATCATCTAGGTTAATGTGGAAAAAAGATTACAATGTCTCATTTAGAAAACTCATCAATTTGGATATTATTTAAACTTGAGAATTTAAATCTGGCAATTTCACTTATTAGTTCAATTGAATAAGACATCGATATCCGTCTGGATATCACGAGTAACGACTTGAGTGTCACCTGACTAATTATTTGAAGGTAGGTCCCTGCTGGCACACGCTGAAATCCAACTCAAGTCGGATGAATTACAATGTGGCACAAACAAAATGGCTGTTTTCCATTTTGTTAGCTTAGCATCTCGAGCAAGCTAATGCTACTTGATGCCTGAACAATGCTCAACATAGGATTCCCTTGGCAAGGGAAAGGTTTTACTTATAACGTATTATGTTCAAACCCTTTTCGGCGATATTTGACGATGTTTTAACCAGAACTCGCGGGAAACAACGAACTGCACCGTGGTGTACTCGCCTCGAAACGCGAGAGACAGAGAGATACTTATCGCTGGTCAAGCTAATCTCTCCTAAATTTCAATCGGCTGGCTCTTTGTCCTCGCTCGAGAAATGAATAATGACCTAGCCAACACGCGTCTGAAACGCGAGAGGCAGAAATAGCCCAGCGTTGGCCAAACGCGCTATTTATCAGATAGCTTTATCAGTCCTCCTACAGAACTGTATAGCTTATGCTACCCACTGACTACGTCAGAGCACAACACGGAGGCGATTCTCCAGAGCACACACGCACCAATAATTCCGATCTACACTTCCCATAATGTATATAATAAACTTGGTATATTATGTAATCTGCTTTTCAATTCTATATAGGCTGAATCAAAATGAAAGCTTCATCCTATTTTAGATTCCTCGCACGGGGCGTCATATGTTGTTATCGAAATTACCCAAACGTGCGGCCTAGTTTTAGAGTCCACACAGGGGGCGCCAAAAATGTCTGTTCAGACGCTTTTCGGATCATTGAACAATGTTAAATTCTTTGGAAGCAGAGTATACTCTGCTAACAAGTGGAGAAGGCACTGTAAAATTGGGTTTAATTATTTATTTACTAAATACCTAACTAATCACACAGAATTACAAATACACAGAATACAATGTCGTCATACAGAAAACGTCCTTGATGGACGGAACCTGTATGATGGCTGGTTACACAAAGAAAGGGGGTTGGGCTTGAATGAAAGAGCGGGAAGATTTAGGAACACAGAAACAGCAGCTATGCTATCGTAAATACATTATCTTATGCATTCTAAATTACCGCCCATTTGGAAAAGGAAAATGCAATAAATATTTACTCTGAGCTGCGCTTCGGTAGATTGGTCGTAGATGCTGGCCGGGTTGGCCAACAGACCTTCCGCACTCGGAAGAATGTCTCTGGTGGTAAATTGGATACGTGGTGGTATCTTCGTCCGTCTGTTAGACTGGATGCGTCGTCCGTCCTTTCCTAGCCCACGTTACAGCGGCCGCTGCTAACTCAACGGCTAGGAAGTAGCACTTCTGTAGTGAATAAGCTCAAAGTTCATACCAGTTCATACCATAGCTCACGCCGAGGTTGGCTTAGTTGACATGTGTGTCCTTCTAACGTAGAGGCTGCAGGCCTCCCGTACTGGAACTACTGGTTATCTTTTCGTCAAAGGATTATATAGTGGAGAGGGGGAGGGAGGTGTTTCATCGTTTATAACCCTTGTCTCTTCACAGGGTTGGCCACTGATCGAGCAGGACACTTTCCTTATGAAAACCCAAATCTCTCATTCGGAAGCTAAAATTACATTTCATCTCCTAACAAACATTTTCAATATCAAACATTTCAATTGCATAACAATTCCATGTGACTCTGATAACTAGAGGGCGTATACTTTCTCAGATACAATTTATGTCGTCCTGTCATCAGTCATAATGTCTCAGATGACAACCGAACTGACATACATACTCATTACGTTCCCAAGCATATTTCCAACTGGTTTTATTAACAAAATATGTGATACCTTTCCACATTTGTTTGATGTTCCCAGACTCTCTATATTTAACAGGACAGCAGTCCTTCAGTAGGGTCAGTAAGAGAGGAAGAGAGAAAGGTATTTATGGGGGGGGGGGTCATAAACCTTACCCACAGGCCAACGTCATGACACTCCTAATGGTAATATCTACTGTAGGAATACCTTTCTGTCTCCTAATGGTAATATCTACTGTAGGAATACCTTTCTGTATCCTAATGGTAATATCTACTGTAGGAATACCTTTCTGTCTCCTAATGGTAAAATCTACTGTAGGAGAACCTTTCTGTATCCTAATGGTAAAATCTACTGTAGGAATACCTTTCTGACTCCTAATGGTAATATCTACTGTAGGAATACCTTTCTGTCTCCTAATGGTAATATCTACTGTATGAATACCTTTCTGTCTCCTAATGGTAATATATACTGTAGGAATACCTTTCTGACTCCTAACGGTAATATCTACTGTAGGAGTACCTTTCTGTATCCTAATGGTAATATCTACTGTAGGAATACCTTTCTGACTGACTCCTAATGGTAATATCTACTGTAGGAGTACCTTTCTGACTGACTCCTAATGGTAATATCTACTGTAGGAGTACCGTTCTGTCTCCTAATGGTAATATCTACTGTAGGAGAACCTTTCTGACTCCTAATGGTAATATCTACTGTAGGAGAACCTTTCTGACTCCTAATGGTAATATCTACTGTAGGAATACCTTTCTGACTGACTCCTAATGGTAATATCTACTGTAGGAGTACCTTTCTGACTCCTAATGGTAATATCTACTGTAGGAATACCTATCTAACTGTCTCCTAATGGTAATATCTCCTGTAGGAATACCTTTCTGTATCCTAATGGTAATATCTACTGTAGGAATACCTTTCTGACTGACTCCTAATGGTAATATCTACTGTAGGAATACCTTTCTGACTGACTCCTAATGGTAAAATCTACTGTAGGAGAACCTTTCTGACTCCTAATGGTAATATCTACTGTAGGAATACCTTTCTATCTCCTAATGGTAATATCTACTGTAGGAGTACCTTTCTGTATCCTAATGGTAATATCTACTGTAGGAATACCTTTCTGACTGACTCCTAATGGTAATATCTACTGTAGGAGTACCTTTCTGACTGACTCCTAATGGTAATATCTACTGTAGGAGTACCTTTCTGTCTCCTAATGGTAATATCTACTGTAGGAATACCTTTCTGTATCCTAATGGTAATATCTACTGTATGAATACCTTTCTGTATCCTAATGGTAATATCTACTGTAGGAGTACCTTTCTGTATCCTAATGGTAATATCTACTGTAGGAATACCTTTCTGTATCCTAATGGTAATATCTACTGTATGAATACCTTTCTGTATCCTAATGGTAATATCTACTGTATGAATACCTTTCTGTCTCCTAATGGTAATATCTACTGTAGGAATACCTTTCTGTATCCTAATGGTAATATCTACTGTATGAATACCTTTCTGTATCCTAATGGTAATATCTACTGTAGGAGTACCTTTCTGTATCCTAATGGTAATATCTACTGTAGGAATACCTTTCTGTATCCTAATGGTAATATCTACTGTATGAATACCTTTCTGTCTCCTAATGGTAATATCTACTGTAGGAATACCTTTCTGTATCCTAATGGTAATATCTACTGTAGGAGTACCTTTCTGACTGACTCCTAATGGTAATATCTACTGTAGGAATACCTTTCTGACTGACTCCTAATGGTAATATCTACTGTAGGAATACCTTTCTGTCTCCTAATGGTAATATCTACTGTAGGAATACCTTTCTGACTCCTAATGGTAATATCTACTGTAGGAATAACTTTCTGTCTCCTAATGGTAATATCTACTGTAGGAATACCTTTCTGACTGACCCCTAATGGTAATATCTACTGTAGGAGTACCTTTCTGTCTCCTAATGGTAATATCTACTGTAGGAATACCTTTCTGACTGTCTCCTAATGGTAATATCTACTGTATGAATACCTTTCTGTCTCCTAATGGTAATATCTACTGTAGGAATACCTTTCTGTATCCTAATGGTAATTTCTACTGTAGGAGTACCTTTCTGACTGACTCCTAATGGTAATATCTACTGTAGGAATACCTTTCTGACTGACTCCTAATGGTAATATCTACTGTAGGAATAACTTTCTGTCTCCTAATGGTAATATCTACTGTATTAATACCTTTCTGTCTCCTAATGGTAATATCTACTGTGGGAATACCTTTCTGACTCCTAATGGTAATATCTACTGTAGGAATACCTTTCTGTCTCCTAATGATAATATCTACTGTAGGAATACCTTTCTGTCCCCTAATGGTAATATCTACTGTAGGAATACCTTTCTGTCTCCTAATGGTAATATCTACTGTAGGAATACCTTTCTGTCTCCTAATGGTAATATCTACTGTAGGAATACCTTTCTGTCTCCTAATGGTAATATCTACTGTAGGAATACCTTTCTGTCTCCTAATGGTAATATCTACTGTAGGAGTACCTTTCTGACTCCTAATGGTAATATCTAACTTCACTGACAAGTAGCTGAGTAGTTGCTCTGATATGTGTCTCCACTGGGTACCTCTCTGTTGTCCACTACAGTTGATAGAATGTTTTGAGTATCCAATCACCTTCAAGCAGGAAGTTGGTAGACCTGGCAGGATAATCTAAACACAGGGATATAACATGATAGCTGCATGACAACAAGTCGTGATGAGTGCAGCCTTTCAGCCTATCCCTTTATAAGGCCTGTTTGGGGTATCATTCATAAGGAAGTCACGTTATGGCTTGTACTCTGTGACCGGCCATCGATGGCCATATAAGGTCCTTTCTTTCTATCTATGCAGTCTGTCTGTGACATCAGTGTGAAGAGTTATTCAGAGGTGGTGGGGGAAATCTATGTCTGCATCTTTATCAGAGGTTTAAAAGGGGAACTTTACATGTGTGTGTGTGTGTGTGTGTGTGTGTGTGTGTGTGTGTGTGTGTGTGTGTGTGTGTGTGTGTGTGTGTGTGTGTGTGTCAGTTCTGCTCTGCCCTTTCTGTGTCCAACTACAGGTGACACTATTTTAAGTATCTAATCACATTCAATCAGGAAGCTGGTCGACCTTGTTAAAGGACATTGTTCCTTTATTTATTAATCTGTGACTTTGTTATTCTTATTATTGAAGTGGTTAATAATTGGTCCCACCTATTTCGTTTTTTTACCAAGCGTAAGCCTATGGCAAATCATATGACATGTTTCTAATAAAATAATAAAGAATCATTTTACAGAGTTCAGTATGTCTGCATACTCTCCTCTAAATCTAAACACAACAATTATGTGTCTTGTTTTTTATCTCTTCTGATATTCTTGTAATTTTCTTCTTCCTCCTCTATGTCTCTCTCTGACACTAAGGCTCCTTTCTCCTCTTCTCCCATCTCCTCTCTTCCCATCTCCTCTTCTCCCGTCTCCTCTCTTCCCATCTCCTCTTCTCCCGTCTCCTCTCTTCCCATCTCCTCTTCTCCCATCTCCTCTCTTCCCATCTCCTCTTCTCTCATCTCCTCTCTTCCCATCTCCTCTTCTCCCATCTCCTCTCTTCCCATCTCCTCTTCTCCCATCTCCTCTCTTCCCATCTCCTCTTCTCCCATCTCCTCTCTTCCCATCTCCTCTTCTCTCATCTCCTCTCTTCCCATCTCCTCTTCTCCCATCTCCTCTCTTCCCATCTCCTCTTCTCCCGTCTCCTGTCTCCTCTCCTCCGGTCTCCTCTCCTCCTGTCTCCTATTCTCCCCTCCTCTCCAACTGTCTCCTGTCTCCTCTCCTCCTGTCTCTTCTACTCCCATCTCCCTATTAGAGGAAAAAGTCTACGGTCCTTCCCATTGGCCAATATTATCCAATGCGTTTTGAGAAGGAAGCGAAGAGACCAAGAGGATGCAAGGAGGAATCAAGGAAGGATGAATTGAGAAAAGCCCATGGGCATGTCTGTAATACCACTATTTTACCTCTATGGTGAGTTCATCTCTCACTTTAACCACTAGGTGGCTTCATCGCCCATTGAGAGAGCGAGAGAGAGAGCGAGAGAGAGAGCGAGAGAGAGAGCGAGAGAGAGAGCGAGAGAGAGAGCGAGAGAGAGGGCGAGAGAGAGATAATGACAGTGGAGACTTTGTATTAACAATGTTGTTTTCTGTCACAACAGACATTCATCAATGGGTTTAACTCAGTCCCAGAAGCCAGGTACCTCCAAATTATGCTGCGTGACAGACAGAAAGCCTGAGAGTCTATTTATGCACCGGTTGCATCAAATTAAGGAACATAATTTAAAAAAAACATCAAAATCCAATGGTGAAATTGAAAGATATCAGCTTTTACATTGACTGCGTCTCATCCACCACATCTGCCTATGTCAGCCTTCCACATCTGTGGTGGAAGGTGGCAGAGCTAAAGCATTGTTTGTCAGACCATGAGACATCTCGAAAATCGGTCTTCCCATGAAAACGTCTGTAGAGTCCAAACGGTGTGGCCTACAAACTATTATGACCCCAGTATGTAAAGGTGTATTCAAGGCTTGTATTCTCCAATGTGTATTGCGAAGGCGGCGAGGACAGTGAAAGTATTTATACTTACAGCCTGAATTGAAAATGGATTGAATTTATTTTTCTCTCACCCACACAGTGCCCCACAGTGACAAAGTGAAATCATTTTTAGAAATGTAATTTCCATAAGTATTCACACCCCTGAGTTAATACTTTGAAGAAGGACCTTACAACTGTGAGTCTTTCCACACCTGGATTGTCCACCATTTGTACATTATTCTTTTCAAAGTTCTTTAAGCTCTGTCAAATTGGTTGTTGACCATTGCTAGACAACCATTTTCAGGTTTTTCCATAGATGTTCAAGTAGATTTAACCTCTTAGGGCTAGGGGGCAGTATTTACACCGCCGGATAAAAAACGTACCCGATTTAATCTGGTTACTACTCCTACCCAGTAACTAGAATATGCATATACTTATTAGATATGGATAGAAAACACCCTAAAGTTTCTAAAACTGTTTGAATGGTGTCTGTGAGTATAACAGAACTCATATGGCTGGCAAAAACCTGAGAGATTCCTTTACAGGAAGTGGCCTGTCTGACCATTTATTGGCTTTCTTTGACATCTCTTTCCAAAACAAAGGATCTCTGCAGTAACGTGACACTTCCCACGGCTCCCATAGGCTCTCAGAGCCCGGGAAAAAGCTGAATGTCGTCATTCCAGCCCCAGGCTGAAACACATTATCGCCTTTGTCAAGTGGCCGATCAGGGGACAGTGGGCTTAGGCGCGTGCACTGGTCGCCCCCGTCTTTCTTTTTTTTCCTCTATTTACCGAAACGCAGATTCCCGGTCGGAATATTATCGCTTTTTTACGAGATAAATTGCATAAAAATTGATTTTAAACAGCGGTTGACATGCTTCGAAGTACGGTAATGGAATATTTAGAATTTTTTTGTCACGAAATGCGCCATGCTCGTAACCCTGATTTACCATTTCGGATAGTGTCTAGAACGCACGAACAAAACGCCGCTGTTTGGATATAACGATGGATTATTTGGGAACAAACCAACATTTGTTATTGAAGTAGAAGTCCTGGGAGTGCATTCTGACGAAGAACACCAAAGGTAATAACATTTTTGTTATAGTAAATCTGATTTTGGTGAAGGCTAAACTTGCTGGGTGTCTAAATAGCTAGCCCGTGATGGCTGGGCTATGTACTTAGAATATTGCAAAATGTGCTTTCACCAAAAAGCTATTTTAAAATCGGACATATCGAGTGCATAGAGGAGTTCTGTATCTATAATTCTTAAAATAACTGTTATGCTTTTTGTGAACGTTTATTGTGAGTAATTTAGTAAATTGTTAGTAAATTCCCCGGAAGTTTGCGGGGGGTATGCTAGTTCTGAACGTCACATGCTAATGTAAAAAGCTGTTTTTTGATATAAATATGAACTTGATTGAACAAAACATGCATTTATTGTATAACATAATGTCCTAGGTGTGTCATCTGATGAAGATCATCAAAGGTTAGTGCTGCATTTAGCTGTGGTTTGGGTTTATGTGACATTATAAGCTAGCTTGAAAAATGGGTGTCTGATTATTTCTGGCTGGGTACTCTGCTGACATAATCTAATGTTTTGCTTTCGTTGTAAAGCCTTTTTGAAATCGGACAGTGTGGTTAGATTAACGAAAGTCTTGTCTTTAAATAGCTGTAAAATAGTCATATGTTTGAGAAATTGAAGGAATAGCATTTCTAAGGTATTTGAAAATCGCGCCACAGCTGGCTGTTACGTAGGTGGGACGATTTGGTGCCACCTAGCCCAGAACTCTGCAACTCAGGAACATTCACTGTCTTCTTGGTAATCAACTCCAGTGTAGATTTGGCCTTGTGTTTTAGATTATTGTCTGCTGATAGGTGAATTCATCTCCCAGTGTCTGGTAGAACGCTGGATTTTTCCTTTGCTTAGCTTTATTCCATTTCTTTTTATCCTGGAAAACTCCCCAATCATTAAGGATTATAAGCATACCCATTACATGATCCACCCACCACTATGCTTGAAAATATGGAGAGCGGTACCCGTTAAGGTTTTGTGTTGAATTTGCCCCAAACATATTTTGAATTCAGGACAATTTGAATTGCTTTGCCCCAGTTTTTGCAGTATTACTTCAGTGCCTTGTTGAAAACAGGATGCATGTTTTGGAATATTTGTATTATGTACAGGCTTCCTTCTTTTCACTCTGTGGAGTTACTGCAATGATGTTGATTCATCCTCAGCTTTCTCCTATCACAGCCATTACACTTTGTAACTGCTTTAATGTCACCATTGGCCTCATGGTGAAATCCCTGAGCGGTTTCCTTCCTTTCCGGCAACTGAGTTAGGAAGGACGCCTGTATCTTTGTAGTGACTGTGTGTATTGATACAGCATCCAAAGTGTAATAACTTAACCATGCTCAAAGGGATATTCAATGTCTTTTTTCACCCTTTTTTTCATCTACCAGTAGGTGCCCTTTTATGCGAGGCATTGGAAAACCTCCCTGGTCTTTGTGATCGCATCTGTGTTCACTGCTCGACTGAGGGACCTTACAGATAATTGTATGTGTGGAGTACAGAGATGAGACAGTCATTAAAGAAGCCCCCCAATTCATGCACCAGACCCATTGAATCTCTTCCTAGTGGAGAGGCTACACAGGCAGCATGCGTAACTAAGTTAACTCAGTGTGGACCACAGTGACAATACATAGCCAGCGGTTGTTCTTTCCTTTAAATGTCTTGCACCCCCTGCAATCATCCAGCTATGTTTGTGTCACCCTCATAGGTTTGTCCTGGAAGTTGGGACAGAGGAAGGCCTAGACGCATCATCACATCACATGCCATCTGGGCTATATTTTGCCCTGTCGTTGATGACACTTCGTAGAGTCCCAGGAATTCTTCCTTTGGTTGTAGATCTGCATCTACAAAGAGTCAAACATATTGACTCCAGATCAACTCCTGATATACCCTGGCTGGATTCAAACATATTGACTCCTGATCAACTCCTGATCTATCCTGGGTGGATTCAAACATATTGACTCCTGATCAACTCCTGATATATCCTGTGTGGATTCAAACATATTGACTCCTGATCAACTCCTGATATATCCTGGGTGGATTCAAACATATAGAATAATGATCAACTCCTGGTATATCCTGGGTTCCATCAATGATACGTGCGAACTGGAACACTGGCATTGATGAACCGATCCTGTAGGTTCATGCTCTACAACATTCGCAGAGTACGACCCTGCCTCACACAGGAAGCGGCGCAGGTCCTAATCCAGGCACTTGTCATCTCCCGTCTGGATTACTGCAACTCGCTGTTGGCTGGCCTCCCTGCCTGTGCCATTAAACCCCTACAACTCATCCAGAACGCCGCAGCCCGTCTGGTGTTCAACCTTCCCAAGTTCTCTCACGTCACCCCGCTCCTCCGCTCTCTCCACTGGCTTCCAGTTGAAGCTCGCATCCGCTACAAGACCATGGTGATTGCCTACGGAGCTGTGAAGGGAACGGCACCTCCATACCTTCAGGCTCTGATCAGGCCCTACACCCAAACAAGGGCACTGCGTTCATCCACCACTGGCCTGCTGGCCCCCCTACCTCTGAGGAAGCACAGTTCCCGCTCAGCCCAGTCAAAACTGTTTGCTGCTCTGGCACCCCAATGGTGGAACAAGCTCCCTCACGACGCCAGGACAGCGGAGTCAATCACCACCTTCCGGAGACACCTGAAACCCCACCTCTTTAAGGAATATCTAGGATAGGATAAAGTAATCCTTCTAACCCCCCCCCCCCCCCCCCCCCCCCCCTTAAAAGATTTAGATGCACTATTGTAAAGTGGTTGTTCCACTGGATATCATAAGGTGAATGCACCATTTTGTAAGTCGCTCTGGATAAGAGCGTCTGCTAAATGACTTAAATGTAATGTAATGTAATGTTGTTTCCGACACAATTTCTTTGACGATTGTATTGCCCACCAGCTTCAAAATGTAGTTTTGCCTTTGGGGACTGGTGAAATCAAAGTGACCTTTCAGCCAGGTGGTCAGCTCTGCATCGCCCTCTGCCTTGTACTTTAGAAGCTGGCTGAAATTCCCACTCTCCTTATCAACGCCTCGAAAAGCCTGACTTCACACCCCCAACAATCTTCATCAGATTTCTCCTCGCTTGTTGCTGCTGTCTTTCATGCTCACGTAAAAGTTGCACATTAACAGGCTTTGGCTCCTGAATCTGAGTCATCACAGCTCATTTATGACACTGCCTGTCTTTATGAGCACTACATTTCTCCAGTGCCTTCCTCCAATTTTGAAAGCCAGTCTTGACAAAAGCTGAATCTACTTTTGATGCAAGCTTAGACTTTGTGTTGCAAGGTACACTGCTCAAAAAAATAAAGGGAACACTTAAACAACACAATGTAACTCCAAGTCAATCACACTTCTGTGAAATCAAACTGTCCACTTAGGAAGCAACACTGATTGACAATACATTTCACATGCTGTTGTGCAAATGGTATAGACAACAGGTGGAAATTATAGGCAATTAGCAAGACACCCCCAATAAAGGAGTGGTTCTGCAGGTGGTGACCAGAGACCACTTCTCAGTTCCTATGCTTCCTGGCTGATGTTTTGGTCACTTTTGAATGCTGGCGGTGCTTTCACTCTAGTGGTAGCATGAGACGGAGTCTACAGCCCACACAAGTGGCTCAGGTAGTGCAGCTCATCCAGGATGGCACATCAATGCGAGCTGTGGCAAGAAGGTTTGCTGTGTCTGTCAGCGTAGTGTCCAGAGCATGGAGGCGCTACCAGGAGACAGGCCAGTATATTAGGAGACGTGGAGGAGGCCGTAGGAGGGCAACAACCCAGCAGCAGGACAGCTACCTCCGCCTTTGTGCAAGGAGGAGCAGGAGGAGCACTGCCAGAGCCCTGCAAAATGACCTCCAGCAGGCCACAAATGTGCATGTGTCTGCTCAAACGGTCAGAAACAGACTCCATGAGGGTGGTATGAGGGCCCGACGTCCACAGTTGGGGGTTGTGCTTACAGCCCAACACCGTGCAGGACGTTTGGTATTTGCCAGAGAACACCAAGATTGGCAAATTCGCCACTGGCGCCCTGTGCTCTTCACAGATGAAAGCAGGTTCACACTGAGCACATGTGACAGACATGACAGAGTCTGGAGACGCCGTAGAGAACGTTCTGCTGCCTGCAACATCCTCCAGCATGACCGGTTTGGCAGTGGGTCAGTCATGGTGTGGGGTGGCATTTCTTTGGGGGCCCTCCACGTGCTCGCCAGAGGTAGCCTGATTGCCATTAGGTACCGAAATGAGATCCTCAGACCCTTTGTGAGACCATATGCTGGTGCGGTTGGCCCTGGGTTCCTCCTAATGCAAGACAATGCTAGACCTCATGTGGCTGGAGTGTGTCAGCAGTTCCTGCAAGAGGAAGGCATTGATGCTATGGACTGGCCCGCCCGTTCCCCAGACCTGAATCCAATTGAGCACCTCTCGGACATCATGTCTCGCTCCATCCACCAACGCCACATTGCACCAGAGACTGTCCAGGAGTTGGCGGATGCTTTAGTCCAGGTCTGGGAGGAGATCCCTCAGGAGACCATCCGCCACCTCATCAGGAGCATGCCCAGGCATTGTAGGGAGGTCATACAGGCACGTGGAGGCCACACACACTACTGAGCCTCATTTTGACTTGTTTTAAGGACATTACATCAAAGTTGGATCAGCCTGTAGTGTGGTTTTCCACTTTAATTTTGAGTGTGACTCCAAATCCAGACCTCCATGGGTTGATAAATTGGATTTCCATTGATTATTTTTGTGTGATTTTGTTGTCAGCACATTCAACTATGTAAAGAAAAAAGTATTTAATAAGATTATTTCATTCATTCAGATCTAGGATGTGTTGTTTAAGTGTTCCCTTTATTTTTTGAGCAGTGTATTTAGCACAATAGAAACAGATGACCCCGTTTAAGGAGGGGCTGTAATGGAGACCAGTATAATCTTTATACCATTACTCCTGAAAGTAGAGTGTCCTATTTGACAGGGTTGTAATGGAGACAAGTATAATCTTTATACCATTACTCCTGAAAGTAGAGTGTCCTATTTGACAAGGTTGTAATGGAGACCAGTATAATCGTTATACCATTACTAGCTCCTCCCCTCCCTGTCCTGCACCTTCATATCTCTCTCTCTCTCTCTCTCTCTCTCTCTCTCTCTCTCTCTCTCTCTCTCTCTCGTCTCAAACTCTCTCTCTCTGCTTGAATGTATTATCTGAAACACACGAGGAGCCATACTTAGAGGAATATCTCAGTTTAAATTAACATTAGGATTAGACTGTTGTGATGTCATTATTCAGTCTTAACCATCAATATTTGCTCCTTTTCTCCCTCACCTCCATGTCACCTGTTCTCCCTGTCCTGTCACCATCCTCATGCTCGCTCTCTCCCTGTTCTGTCACCATCCTCATGCTCTCTCTCTCTCACTGCCCTGTCAGCATCCTCATGCTCTCTCTCTCTCACTGCCCTGTCAGCATCCTCATGCTCTCTCTCTCTCACTGCCCTGTCAGCATCCTCATGCTCTCTCTCTCTCACTGCCCTGTCAGCATCCTCATGCTCTCTCTCTCTCACTGCCCTGTCACCATCCTCATGCTCTCTCTCTCTCACTGCCCTGTCAGCATCCTCATGCTCTCTCTCTCTCTGTTCTGTCACCATCCTCATGCTCTCTCTCTCCCTGCCCTGTCAGCATCCTCATGCTCTCTCTCTCTCTGTTCTGTCACCATCCTCATGCTCTCTCTCTCTCTGTCCTGTCACCATCCTCATGCTCTCTCTCTCTCCCTGTCCTGTCACCATCCTCATGCTCTCTCTCTCCCTCTCTCTCTTTTCTCTGAACGCACCAGAGTGAACATGAAATAATTATTATCAGTAAACAAGTGGTGTTTCTTGCCATGATGTGGAATGGATTACTAACCATTTCTAATCTGAACGGCAATTATTATTATATCAAGAAAAATTGACTCATCTCTTGTTCTACTGTGGACTTCTATCATCTGACTGGTGATTATTATAGAAACGTTGACTCATCTCTTGTTCTACTGTAGACTTCTATCATCTGACTGGTGATTATTATAGACAAATTGACTCATCTCTTGTTCTACTGTAGACTTCTATCATCTGACTGGTGATTATTATAGAAACGTTGACTCATCTCTTGTTCTACTAAACTGATGAAGGTCACTGCCATCCTTCCTCTTCCTCATGATGACATCACTGTAAATGAAAGCTGACTGTAATAAAACTGATTTCACTTTAATCAAACAAACACTAATAATGCTATTTATCATAAGGAAGTACAGCTATACAGTATCCGATACAGTACAGCTATACAGAACAGTTATACAGAACAGCTATACAGTATACTATAGAGTACAGTTATACAGAACAGCTATACAGTATACTATACAGTACAGTTATACAGAACAGCTATACAGTATACTATAGAGTACAGTTATACAGAACAGCTATACAGTACACTATACAGTATCCTATACAGTACAGTTATACAGAACAGCTATACAGTATACTATAGGAATATGTAATAAATTAAAGCTACTACTGTCTACATAAATTACAGATGCAGCACAACATAAATGATTGACACTTTACTCAGACTTCACCTGGGCTTTCTGACCAATAGAACGTAATAAAGACATTAACGTTAGTTGAATACGTCCATGAGCACCATTGTTGGTCGCTGGGTGAATGTGTGGCTAATTAACTTTCCAGGTAACTTAGCTATGATAGCTAACGTTAGTGGTCGCTAGGTGAATGTGTGGATAATTAACGTTCCAGGTAACTTAGCTATGATAGCTAACTTTAGTGATGGTTGATTGATTAGCACTCGCAAATCGGTCCATTTTCACCAAAAACTTTTGTTTCCACTCCATGCAATTACTGACACTTTTTAGCAAAATATTATTTATTTCCACAATTACAGTTCCAGCGCAAAATGACGTGTTGATGTTAAAACATCACAATCGGCAGTGATATAGCCTACGTAACACTCATATTACGTTCTAGTTTTACACTTTCTAATACATTTGAAAGTAATGAAATAGCACAGCAAATCTTTTATTTATTTATATTATTTATATCAATATATTGGGGGGATATTTTGAGCATATTTGAATATTGGATGTGTCCCCCCAATATATGTTATAATTCCGGCACTGGGATACACTCTTTGTGTAGAAAGTGGATTTTATGGCATTTAAAGCCACAGTGATACATTGTACAGCACACGTGTCTCAGAAGTCTAAGAAGCTGGACATTATATCTGCAGCAGAGAAGAAGAACAACAAGACAGGCTTTATAATTTAGAGTAATATACAAGTGGCCAACCAAGATCACCTGTTCATAGCTGTTTCAACATGAATCCAGCAAGGAGATTCACCTGGTGGAGATCTATGTATTACCTGGAAGTCTAGAGAATGAAGGGCAATGGGTAAAGGCTGAAACTGGATCCATCATAATGATTCTACATGTTATAGTATGAACCTGGATCCATCATAATGATTCTACATGTTATAGTATGAACCTGGATCCATCATAATGATTCTACATGTTATAGTATGAACCTGGATCCATCATAATGATTCTACATGTTATAGTATGAACCTGGATCCATCATAATGATTCTACATGTTATAGTATGAACCTGGATCCATCATAATGATTCTACATGTTATAGTATAAACCTGGATCCATCATAATGATTCTACATGTTATAGTATGAACCTGGATCCATCATAATGATTCTACATGTTATAGTATGAACCTGGATCCATCATAATGATTCTACATGTTATAGTATGAACCTGGATCCATCATAATGATTCTACATGTTATAGTATAAACCTGGATCCATCATAATGATTCTACATGTTATAGTATGAACCTGGATCCATCATAATGATTCTACATGTTATAGTATGAACCTGGATCCATCATAATGATTCTACATGTTATAGTATGAACCTGGATCCATCATAATGATTCTACATGTTATAGTATAAACCTGGATCCATCATAATGATTCTACATGTTATAGTATGAACCTGGATCCATCATAATGATTCTACATGTTATAGTATGAACCTGGATCCATCATAATGATTCTACATGTTATAGTATGAACCTGGATCCATCATAATGATTCTACATGTTATAGTATGCCATGGCCTTTACTAGCCAAAGGTTAAACTGCTGTTATGTTTATGATATACTATGGTGTTGTTGATGAACCCTGTTTTACAGTATGTCATGGCCTTTTCTGGCCAACTGCTGTTATGTTTATGATATACTATGGTGTTGTGTCACTAGACTTTGACCAGATATTATTGCATCCAAAGATCAACTGTACCTAGAACATAGATACAGAGCCACTTGTTATCAGGAAGCTGCTCTCTCAGAACAACGGAAAATATCTCAATGACTTGACATGTTCTGGTTGTGAATTCAGGCTACAAGGTAAGAATCTTCCCAGGGATTATTGTAAAGTGTGTAGAGAAATTAAATGTATGGTGTTATTTTAGTATAGTGACTGACAGTAAAACACTCAGATCTAAAAGTCCATTTCACCTGGGACAGTTATGTGACAGTTCAATCATACAAAATGGTGCTAACTGGGCGTAGGCAAGTCAAAATCAATAACATATTGTTCATATATCGTATTATATGATTCATATATCGGGATTATTTTACCATTTGTAAAAATGTTAATGTATCATAGTTCTAAATCATCTTTCAGAATATCAGAACATTTGTTGTTTTCTAAACTACAATGATCTCCTCTTTCCTGTGTAATTTGGTATGAAACCACTGAACATACTTTTCTTACCATTGATATTATGAACTGAATTCAGTAACAGCATAATAATATCATACCTGTTGAACAAAGCAACACACTAGAATGAGAGGAATTATTAAAAGAGAAAGTGAGACATTATTATTATTATTATTATTAGTTCCACTACATGGAGAAAAGGTGAAAAATATCAGTCACGACTACATGTTCATGTGATCACCTAAATCACCTGACTGTTTGTGTAACCGATGTGAAATGGCTAGTTAGTTAGCGGTGGTGCGCGCTAATAGCGTTTCAATATGGCGACGTCACTCGCTCTAAGACCTGAAGTAGTTGTTCCCCTTCCTCTGCAAGGGCCGCGGCTTTTGTGGCGCGATGGGTAACGATGCTTCGTGGGGTGTCACTTGTTGATGTGTGCAGAGGGTCCCTGGTTCGAGCCCAGGTTGGGGCAAAGAGAGGGACGGAACCTACACTGTTACATTTGGATATGTATCTGTTAGTAAATGTTTTATTTCTCAAAGAGATAATGAATAAAATAGAACAATTGACAAGAACTAGTTGTCACTGTGTTAACCACAACCAACATGCTGGATCTCTGTTTAGTTGTCACTGTGTTAACCACAACCAACATGCTGGATCTCTGTTTAGTTGTCACTGTGTTAACCACAACCAACATGCTAGATCTCTGTTTAGTTGTCACTGTGTTAACCACAACCAACATGTTGGATCTCTGTTTAGTTGTCACTGTGTTAACCACAACCAACATGCTGGATCTCTGTTTACAGGGGTCAGTGCTCTAAAATGAGTCTCTCTGGGGAGAGGAAGGAAGGGGACCCTGCCTCTAAAATGAGTCTCTCTGGGGAGAGAGAGGAGGGGGGCCCTGCCTCTAAAATGCATCTCTCTGGGGAGAGGAAGGAAGGGGGCCCTGCCTCTAAAATGAGTCTCTCTGGGGAGAGGAAGGAAGGGGGCCCTGCCTCTAAAATGAGTCTCTCTGGGGAGAGAGAGGAGGGGGGCCCTGCCTCTAAAATGCATCTCTCTGGGGAGAGGAAGGAAGGGGGCCCTGCCTCTAAAATGAGACTCTCTGGGGAACATGACAACAAAGCTAAGAGGTGAGATGACAATGTTGTTTAAGGACTTTGTTTCTAAAACATTATTTCCACCATTTTTTCACATTTGTTATTTTTCATCGGAAATGATTGCTTACGGGTACCTTCATGTGTCTGTAAAATATTGTTGTTGTAAGATTTTAATTCATAGATTTTTGTGTATTAATTTTTGTTTTGCAAAACGCTATATAGCTGGAATGAAATGTTTGTATCCTGTATATTTCACTGTGATATGTGGTTGTCTCACCAGCACACACACACACACACACACACACACACACACACACACACACACACACACACACACACACACACACACACACACACACACACACACACATCTTTACCAGTATACACACACATATCTATAGAATTTTAGCATGACACAATTATTTAGCCTACTCTTAATTATTGCCTAATATGTTGGCAGGAATAACTTTATTGTTCTTACTAATTCTGATCGGTGTTACAAGCTGAATTTGGACAATATATCCGTTATATCAACCCAGTCTTCACTCCTGTTTAAACCAAAAAGGGTTCTAACTTTCTTAATATACGGAACCACTAAAGTTCTATATAGAACCCTTTGTAGGAGGTTAGGAAGTGTCTGGGTATACAATATATATAATATATATAGAACCCTTTATAGGAGGTTAGCCTGTCTGAGTATACAGTATATATAGAACCCTTTATAGGAGGTTAGCCTGTCTGAGTATACAGTATATATAGAACCCTTTATAGGAGGTTAGCCTGTCTGAGTATACAGTATATATAGAATATATATAGAACCCTTTACAGGAGGTTAGCCTGTCTGAGTATACAGTATATATAGAATATATATAGAACCCTTTACAGGAGGTTAGCCTGTCTGGGTATACAGTATATATAATATATATAGAACCCTTTGTAGGAGGTTAGGAAGTGTCTGGGTATACAGTATATATAATATATATAGAACCCTTTATAGGAGGTTAGGAAGTGTCTGAGTATACAGTATATATAGAATATATATAGAACCCTTTACAGGAGGTTAGGAAGTGTCTGAGTATACAGTATATATAGAATATATATAGAACCCTTTACAGGAGGTTAGGAAGTGTCTGGGTATACAGTATATATAGAATATATATAGAACCCTTTATAGGAGGTTAGGAAGTGTCTGAGTATACAGTATATATAGAATATATATAGAACCCTTTATAGGAGGTTAGCCTGTCTGAGTATACAGTATATATAGAACCCTTTATAGGAGGTTAGCCTGTCTGAGTATACAGTATATATAGAATATATATAGAACCCTTTACAGGAGGTTAGCCTGTCTGAGTATACAGTATATATAGAATATATATAGAACCCTTTACAGGAGGTTAGCCTGTCTGAGTATACAGTATATATAGAATATATATAGAACCCTTTATAGGAGGTTAGCCTGTCTGAGTATACAGTATATATAGAATATATATAGAACCCTTTATAGGAGGTTAGCCTGTCTGAGTATACAGTATATATAATATATATAGAACCCTTTATAGGAGGTTAGCCTGTCTGAGTATACAGTATATAGAATATATATAGAACCCTTTACAGGAGGTTAGGAAGTGTCTGAGTATACAGTACATATAGAATATATATAGAATCCTTTATAGGAGGTTAGCCTGTCTGAGTATACAGTATATATAATATATATAGAACCCTTTATAGGAGGTTAGGAAGTGTCTGAGTATACAGTATATATAATATATATATAGAACCCTTTACAGGAGGTTAGGAAGTGTCTGGGTATACAGTATATATAATATATATAGAACCCTTTATAGGAGGTTAGCCTGTCTGAGTATACAGTATATATAATATATATAGAACCCTTTATAGGAGGTTAGGAAGTGTCTGAGTATACAGTATATATAATATATATATAGAATCCTTTATAGGAGGTTAGGAAGTGTCTGAGTATACAGTATATATAATATATATAGAACCCTTTTTAGGAGGTTAGGAAGTGTCTGAGTATACAGTATATATAATATATATATAGAACCCTTTATAGGAGGTTAGGAAGTGTCTGGGTATACAGTATATATAATATATATAGAACCCTTTATAGGAGGTTAGGAAGTGTCTGGGTATACTGTATATATAATATATATAGAACCCTTTATAGGAGGTTAGGAAGTGTCTGAGTATACAGTATATATAGAATATATAGAACCCTTTATAGGAGGTTAGCCTGTCTGAGTATACAGTATATATAGAATATATATAGAACCCTTTATAGGAGGTTAGGAAGTGTCTGGGTATACAGTATATATAGAATATATATAGAACCCTTTATAGGAGGTTAGCCTGTCTGAGTATACAGTATATATAATATATATAGAACCCTTTATAGGAGGTTAGCCTGTCTGAGTATACAGTATATAGAATATATATAGAACCCTTTACAGGAGGTTAGGAAGTGTCTGAGTATACAGTACATATAGAATATATATAGAATCCTTTATAGGAGGTTAGCCTGTCTGAGTATACAGTATATATAATATATATAGAACCCTTTATAGGAGGTTAGGAAGTGTCTGAGTATACAGTATATATAATATATATATAGAACCCTTTACAGGAGGTTAGGAAGTGTCTGGGTATACAGTATATATAATATATATATAGAACCCTTTATAGGAGGTTAGCCTGTCTGAGTATACAGTATATATAATATATATAGAACCCTTTATAGGAGGTTAGGAAGTGTCTGAGTATACAGTATATATAATATATATAGAACCCTTTATAGGAGGTTAGGAAGTGTCTGAGTATACAGTATATATAGAATATATAGAACCCTTTATAGGAGGTTAGCCTGTCTGAGTATACAGTATATATAATATATATAGAACCCTTTATAGGAGGTTAGGAAGTGTCTGAGTATACAGTATATATAGAATATATATAGAATCCTTTATATGGCTCTTTGATCAGAACTCTAGTGGTTCTTCTTCGCTGAATTAATCTTCATTATATCCAAACACACTGGTGGTCAGGGAGGCATCTCTTTGTTTGAACGATGGCCCACGTCAACTCTGGCGGACTTTTTTACAATACAATACATTACAATACATTACAATACAACTTTGTCCATTAGTTACAGCAAACAACAAACATGTATCTTCTGCTTCGTTCGTAACCCCCCCCCCCCATATGACCATAAGAGTAAATTCTCTTTATTCTCAGCACTTCTACAACCAATTTTCTGAGACGCTTTGTGGATATGGGCCCAGATTTGAAAATATAGTTATAAAAAAACTTTGAATGTTTGTTTAACATAATAAAAAAAATGAATATTACTAATGTAACCCACTGTAAAGACTGGGCTTAGTTGTTTTGTGGCACTGTTCTGGAACTTCCCGTACAGAACTGTCCGTGTCCACGTTCGGTGTGGCGCCAAGCGGTTACGAGCAGAGTGGGCTGAGGTGATCTTGGGGAATAACTACAGAGTTCACTACAGTGTTGAGATGCCGAAGTTTATTATTCAATTTGCTTTTTGCTTAATGGTCAGGGACAGTATGACTGTAGCCAGATCCTTTTCACTCTCTATCCTTGTTTCATTTTGTGGTTCACCGGATTCGTCATCATCCTCGAGACGAAGTACAGAACAACCTGCTACCTAGCCAATCTAGTCGGTACAGCTAGGTAAGCTAGCTAGCTACTCTACCAGCAGCATCCTAGTTATCCTCGCTAGTCGGTACAGCTAGGTAAGCTAGCTAGCTACTCTACCAGCAGCATCCTAGTTATCCTGGCTAGTCGATAAAGCTCGGTAAGCTAGCTAGCTACTCTACCAGCAGCATCCTAGTTATCCTAGGTAGTCGGTACAGCTAGGTAAGCTAGCTAGCTACTCTACCAGCAGCATCCTAGTTATCCTAGCTAGTCGGTACAGCTAGGTAAGCTAGCTAGCTACTCTACCAGCAGCATCCTAGTTATCCTAGCTAGTCGGTACAGCTAGGTAAGCTAGCTAGCTACTCTACCAGCAGCATCCTGATTATTTTCCTGTGGGGGGGAGTGGTGGTGTATCCAGGGAGAACTAAACTAATCTGTTGAACTATCTATCGTGGTCTTATGCTTCCATCTATTGGAATTATTTAGCAACTACAGTACTACTGAATAATGTGTAATTCCTTAGTAAAGTAGTATTTACTCAGAATTGCAAAATATAACATTTTCTAGTTCATTTTACCACTTACAACCATAAAATAACAATTTATAGCATAACAAACAATGAAACTGACATAAACCAAAAACACCATACATTTAGTAGATGAGAGATGTAATGTTTGTCTCTGTTGTGTTGAAGCTCAATCAAGCAGGAGAGACCAGCCTCCCCTGTTCCCAGCTGTGTGTCCATGAAGAGTGACTGGT
>NW_027675351.1:550000-730000 GCF_965601325.2 Salmo salar
TATAGTCTCATTATTACCTCAACTACCTGGTACCCCTGCACATTGACTCAGTACTGGTACTCCTTATAGTCTCATTATTACCTCAACTACCTGGTACACCTGCACATTGACTCAGTACTGGTACTCCTTATAGCCTCATTATTACCTCAACTACCTGGTACCCCTGCACATTGACTCAGTACTGGTACTCCTTATAGTCTCATTATTACCTCAACTACCTGGTACCCTGCACATTGACTCAGTACTGGTACTCCTTATAGTCTCATTATTACCTCAACTACCTGGTACCCCTGCACATTGACTCAGTACTGGTAATCCTTATAGTCTCATTATTACCTCAACTACCTGGTACCCCTGCACATTGACTCAGTACTGGTACTCCTTATAGCCTCATTATTACCTCAACTACCTGGTACCCCTGCACATTGACTCAGTACTGGTACTCCTTATAGTCTCATTATTACCTCAACTACCTGGTACCCCTGCACATTGACTCAGTACTGGTACTCCTTATAGTCTCATTATTACCTCAACTACCTGGTACCCCTGGACATTGACTCAGTACTGGTACTCCTTATAGCCTCATTATTACCTCAACTACCTGGTACCCCTGGACATTGACTCAGTACTGGTACTCCTTATAGTCTCATTATTACCTCAACTACCTGGTACCCCTGCACATTGACTCAGTACTGGTACTCCTTATAGTCTCATTATTACCTCAACTACCTGGTACCCCTGCACATTGACTCAGTACTGGTAATCCTTATAGTCTCATTATTACCTCAACTACCTGGTACCCCTGCACATTGACTCAGTACTGGTACTCCTTATAGTCTCATTATTACCTCAACTACCTGGTACCCCTGCACATTGACTCAGTACTGGTACTCCTTATAGTCTCATTATTACCTCAACTACCTGGTACCCCTGCACATTGACTCAGTACTGGTACTCCTTATAGTCTCATTATTACCTCAACTACCTGGTACCCCTGCACATTGACTCAGTACTGGTACTCCTTATAGTCTCATTATTACCTCAACTACCTGGTACCCCTGCACATTGACTCAGTACTGGTACTCCTTATAGTCTCATTATTACCTCAACTACCTGGTACCCCTGCACATTGACTCAGTACTGGTGCTCCTTATAGCCTCATTATTACCTCAACTACCTGGTACCCCTGCACATTGACTCAGTACTGGTACTCCTTATAGTCTCATTATTACCTCAACTACCTGGTACCCCTGCACATTGACTCAGTACTGGTGCTCCTTATAGCCTCATTATTACCTCAACTACCTGGTACCCCTGCACATTGACTCAGTACTGGTACTCCTTATAGCCTCATTATTACCTCAACTACCTGGTACCCCTGCACATTGACTCAGTACTGGTACTCCTTATAGTCTCATTATTACCTCAACTACCTGGTACCCCTGCACATTGACTCAGTACTGGTACTCCTTATAGTCTCATTATTACCTCAACTACCTGGTACCCCTGCACATTGACTCAGTACTGGTACTCCTTATAGTCTCATTATTACCTCAACTACCTGGTACCCCTGCACATTGACTCAGTACTGGTACTCCTTATAGCCTCATTATTACCTCAACTACCTGGTACCCCTGCACATTGACTCAGTACTGGTACTCCTTATAGTCTCATTATTACCTCAACTACCTGGTACCCCTGCACATTGACTCAGTACTGGTACTCCTTATAGTCTCATTATTACCTCAACTACCTGGTACCCCTGCACATTGACTCAGTACTGGTGCTCCTTATAGTCTCATTATTACCTCAACTACCTGGTACCCCTGCACATTGACTCAGTACTGGTAATCCTTATAGTCTCATTATTACCTCAACTACCTGGTACCCCTGCACATTGACTCAGTACTGGTACTCCTTATAGTCTCATTATTACCTCAACTACCTGGTACCCCTGCACATTGACTCAGTACTGGTACTCCTTATAGTCTCATTATTACCTCAACTACCTGGTACCCCTGCACATTGACTCAGTACTGGTACTCCTTATAGTCTCATTATTACCTCAACTACCTGGTACCCCTGCACATTGACTCAGTACTGGTACTCCTTATAGCCTCATTATTACCTCAACTACCTGGTACCCCTGCACATTGACTCAGTACTGGTACTCCTTATAGTCTCATTATTACCTCAACTACCTGGTACCCCTGCACATTGACTCAGTACTGGTAATCCTTATAGTCTCATTATTACCTCAACTACCTGGTACCCCTGCACATTGACTCAGTACTGGTACTCCTTATAGTCTCATTATTACCTCAACTACCTGGTACCCCTGCACATTGACTCAGTACTGGTACTCCTTATAGTCTCATTATTACCTCAACTACCTGGTACCCCTGCACATTGACTCAGTACTGGTACTCCTTATAGTATCATTATTACCTCAACTACCTGGTACCCCTGCACATTGACTCAGTACTGGTACTCCTTATAGTCTCATTATTACCTCAACTACCTGGTACCCCTGCACATTGACTCAGTACTGGTACTCCTTATAGTCTCATTATTACCTCAACTACCTGGTACCCCTGCACATTGACTCAGTACTGGTACTCCTTATAGTATCATTATTACCTCAACTACCTGGTACCCCTGCACATTGACTCAGTACTGGTACTCCTTATAGTCTCATTATTACCTCAACTACCTGGTACCCCTGCACATTGACTCAGTACTGGTACTCCTTATAGTCTCATTATTACCTCAACTACCTGGTACCCCTGCACATTGACTCAGTACTGGTACTCCTTATAGTCTCATTATTACCTCAACTACCTGGTACCCCTGCACATTGACTCAGTACTGGTACTCCTTATAGTCTCATTATTGTTACTTTATTGTGTTACTATTTCCTTTGTTTATTTTTATTTACAAGATACAAGGACAAGGTATCACGTCTGGTGGACAGGTCAGAGTTCATATCCTCAGTCAGACCAATAGAAACTGGATCAGCAGCACTACAAGGTATCATGTCTGGTGGACAGGTCAGAGTTCATATCCTCAGTCAGACCAATAGAAACTGGATCAGCAGCACTACAAGGTATCACGTCTGGTGGACAGGTCAGAGTTCATATCCTCAGTCAGACCAATAGAAACTGGATCAGCAGCACTACAAGGTATCATGTCTGGTGGACAGGTCAGAGTTCATATCCTCAGTCAGACCAGTAGAAACTGGATCAGCAGCACTACAAGGTATCACATCCGGTGGAGCATGTATCAATACTGATAGGATGGAAAGAAAGGGAGCGCTGCTCTCAGATCAGTTTTCTACATTAAAATCTTTCCTTAATGTAAGAATATTTTAAAGATAAATACACAATGCAGAGGACGAGAGGACGAGAGGACTGGAGTACTAATGGTCAATAGGGAATTGTAAATAGGAGTTGGGTTTCAGTTCAACATCTGTTACAATCTGTGGAATGTCACTCCTGAACTCAGAGCGACGTGTGCTACGTGTCTGTACATTGAGTCGAGAGCAGGATACTTGTTAATTGGCCATTGGCCAAGTTGTCCTGCAAGGACTTCTGATTGGTCAACCCCAGGCTATGGTGGGGGGTTATAAATGGCATCCTGTTCCTTTGTTTGGTGGGGAAAAGCTGAGGACAGGGGACTTCTGATTGGTCAACTCCAGGCTATGGTGGGGGGTTATAAATGGCTTCCTGTTCCTTTGTTTGGTGGGGAAAAGCTGAGGACAGGGGACTTCTGATTGGTCAACTCCAGGCTAGGGTGGCGGGTTATAAATGGCTTCCTGTTCCTTTGTTTGGTGGGGAAAAGCTGAGGACAGGGGAGACTGAACATCTGAACATCTTCCTCCCAGCTTAACATCTTGATTCGTCCTCTCTGAATAAACCATTTATATATTATATTACATATATTCAAAGCCTGATTTGCTTTGGAGATTTTGTTATTGAGGAATAACATAAAAGGTTAACATTAACATTATACTTAGTTCACAATACTGACCACAGATCAGCTTCAATTAGCATCTGTGGCTGCAGATATTGAGGCGGCTTACTCTAATGCTGACACATAAAAAATTCACTAAATCACAGATTTAGCACATTATTGCTCACATGTTATAAAATATATTGAGACAAATTATAGACAGTAGCCTACAAGTACCAAAATAGAACTCAATATATTGAACATGGAACATATTTCAATATGATTGAAATAGTCCTAAAGCCTACTGTTTATATTTTAATGCAGTCATCTCGGTTTTCATATAAAGAAAATGTGTAGATGTCCCTTGATTGAATCAAATGCAAAGACATTGACAACTTTGTATTTGTGTCAACTTTGTTATGAATTTATCGGAAGTCACAAAGAGACGGATAAACCATGTGATTCTATGTTTAGCAGAGATCTACTGTGTATAAAGTCACGTAACGACTGACTCAGCTGTTCTGAGGCAGGAGGTAGATTACGAGCGTTTTCAGTTGTAACGTTAATAATATTACATACCGGTGTCATATTACTGTATTGAATTATTATTTTTAAATCTTGATGTCACAAGTGTATCATTTGTTCAGTTCTTTATTAAACATGCAGTTAATTGTCACATTTAATTATTACTGTATTAAACCTAGCAGTACTACTGATTTCTCTGAGAGTGAGACAGATATATATTATTACTGTATTAAACCAAGCAGTACTACTGATTTCTCTGAGAGTGAGGCAGATATATATTATTACTGTATAAAACCTAGCCGTACTACTGATTTCTCTGAGAGTGAGGCAGATATATATTATTACTGTATTAAACCTAGCAGTACTACTGATTTCTCTGAGAGGCAGATATATATTATTACTGTATTAAACCTAGCAGTACTACTGATTTCTCTGAGAGGCAGATATATATTATTACTGTATTAAACCTAGCAGTACTACTGATTTCTCTGAGAGGCAGATATATATTATTACTGTATTAAACCTAGCAGTACTACTGATTTCTCTGAGAGGCAGATATATATTATTACTGTGTTAAACCTAGCAGTACTACTGATTTCTCTGAGAGTGAGGCAGATATAAATTATTAATGTGTAAAACCTAGCAGTACTACTGATTTCTCTGAGAGGCAGATATATATTATTACCGTGTTAAACCTAGCAGTACTACTGATTTCTCTGAGAGGCAGTTATATATTATTACTGTATAAAACCTAGCAGTACTACTGATTTCTCTGAGAGTGAGGCAGATATATATTATTACTGTATAAAACCTAGCAGTACTACTGAATTCTCTGAGAGGCAGATATGTATTATTACTGTGTTAAACCTAGCAGTACTACTGATTTCTCTGAGAGGCAGATATATATTATTACTGTGTTAAACCTAGCACTATTACTGATTTCTCTGAGAGTGAGGCAGATATATATTATTACTGTATTAAACCTAGCAGTACTACTGATTTCTCTGAGAGGCAGATATATATTATTACTGTGTTAAACCTAGCAGTACTACTGATTTCTCTGTGAGTGAGGCAGATATATATTATTACTGTGTTAAACCTAGCAGTACTACTGATTCCTCTGAGAGGCAGATATATATTATTACTGTATTAAAACTAGCAGTACTACTGATTTCTCTGTGAGTGAGGCAGATATATATTATTACTGTATTGAACTTAGCAGTACTACTGATTTCTCTGAGAGGCAGATATATATTATTACTGTATTAAACCTAGCAGTACTACTGATTTCTCTGAGAGGCAGATATATATTATTACTGTGTTAAACATAGCAGTACTACTGATTTCTCTGAGAGGCAGATAAATATTATTATTGTATTAAACCTAGCAGTACTACTGATTACTCTGAGAGGCATATATATATTATTACTGTATTAAACCTAGCAGTACTACTGATTTCTCTGAGAGGCAGATATATATTATTACTGTGTTAAACCTAGCAGTACTACTGATTTCTCTGAGAGTGAGGCAGATATATATTATTACTGTGTAACCCTAGCAGTACTACTGAATTCTCTGAGAGGCAGAAATATATTATTACTGTATAAAACCTAGCAGTACTACTGATTTCTCTGAGAGGCAGATATATATTATTACTGTATTAAACCTAGCAGTACTACTGATTTCCCTGAGAGGCAAATATATATTATTACTTTATTAAACCTAGCAGTACTACTGATTTCTCTGAGAGGCAGATATATATTATTACTGTGTAAAACCTAGCAGTACTACTGATTTCTCTGAGAGTGAGGCAGATATATATTATTACTGTATTTAAACCTAGCAGTACTACTGATGTCTCTGACAGTGAGGAATATATATATTATTACTGTGTTAAACCTAGCAGTACTACTGATTTCTCTGAGAGTGAGGCAGATATATATTAATACTGTATTAAACCTAGCAGTACCACTGATTTCTCTGAGAGGCAGATATATATTATTACTGTGTTAAACCTAGCAGTACTATTGATTTCTCTGAGAGGCAGATATATATTATTACTGTATTAAACCTAGCAGTACTACTGATTTCTCTGAGAGTGAGGCAGATATATATTATTACTGTATAAAACCTAGCAGTACTACTGATTTCTCTGAGAGGCAGATATATATTATTACTGTGTAAAACCTAGCAGTACTACTGATTTCTCTGAGAGTGAGGCAGATATATATTATTACTGTGTAAACCTAGCAGTACTACTGAATTCTCTGAGAGGCAGAAATATATTATTACTGTATAAAACCTAGCAGTACTACTGATTTCTCTGAGAGGCAGATATATATTATTACTGTATTAAACCTAGCAGTACTACTGATTTCTCTGAGAGGCAGATATATATTATTACTGTATTAAACTTAGCAGTACTACTGATTTCTCTGAGAGTGAGGCAGATATATATTATTACTGTATTTAAACCTAGCAGTACTACTGATGTCTCTGACAGTGAGGAAGATATATATTATTACTGTGTTAAACCTAGCAGTACTACTGATTTCTCTGAGAGTGAGGCAGATATATATTAATACTGTATTAAACCTAGCAGTACCACTGATTTCTCTGAGAGGCAGATATATATTATTACTGTGTTAAACCTAGCAGTACTACTGATTTCTCTGAGAGGCAGATATATATTATTACTGTATTAAACCTAGCAGTACTACTGATTTCTCTGAGAGTGAGGCAGATATATATTATTACTGTATAAAACCTAGCAGTACTACTGATTTCTCTGAGAGGCAGATATATATTATTACTGTATTAAACCTAGCAGTACTACTGATTTCTCTGAGAGGCAAATATATATTATTACTTTATTAAACCTAGCAGTACTACTGATTTCTCTGAGAGTGAGGCAGATATATATTATTACTGTATTAAACCTAGCAGTACTACTTATTTCTCTGAGAGGCAGATATATATTATTACTGTGTTAAACCTAGCAGTACTACTGATTTCTCTGAGAGGCAGATATATATTATTACTGTGTTAAACCTAGCAGTACTACTGATTTCTCTGAGAGGGAGATATATATTATTACTGTGTTAAACCTAGCAGTACTATTGATTTCTCTGAGAGTGAGGCAGATATATATTATTACTGTATAAAACCTAGCATTACTATTGATTTCTCTGAGAGTGAGGCATATATATATATATATTATTACTGTGTTAAACCTAGCAGTACTACTGATTTCTCTGAGAGTGAGGCAGGTATATATTATTACTGTGTTAAACCTAGCATTACTACTGATTTCTCTGAGAGTGAGGCAGATATATATTATTACTGTGTTAAACCTAGCAGTACTACTGATTTCTCTGAGAGTGAGGCAGATATATATTATTACTGTGTTAAACCTAGCAGTACTACTGATTTCTCTGAGAGTGAGGCAGGTATATATTATTACTGTGTTAAACCTAGCAGTACTACTGATTTCTCTGAGAGTGAGGCAGGTATATATTATTACTGTGTTAAACCTAGCATTACTATTGATTTCTCTGAGAGTGAGGCATATATATATATATATTATTACTGTGTTAAACCTAGCAGTACTACTGATTTCTCTGAGAGTGAGGCAGGTATATATTATTACTGTGTTAAACCTAGCATTACTACTGATTTCTCTGAGAGTGAGGCAGATATATATTATTACTGTGTTAAACCTAGCAGTACTACTGATTTCTCTGAGAGTGAGGCAGATATATATTATTACTGTGTTAAACCTAGCAGTACTACTGATTTCTCTGAGAGTGAGGCAGGTATATATTATTACTGTGTTAAACCTAGCAGTACTACTGATTTCTCTGAGAGTGAGGCAGGTATATATTATTACTGTGTTAAACCTAGAGGTACAACTGATTTCTCTGAGAGTGAGGCAGATATATATTATTACTGTGTTAAACCTAGCAGTACTACTGATTTCTCTGAGAGTGAGGCAGATATATATTATTACTGTGTTAAACCTAGCAGTACTATTGATTTCTCTGAGAGTGAGGCAGATATATATTATTACTGTATTAAACCTAGCAGTACTACTGATTTCTCTGAGAGTGAGGCAGATATATATTATTACAGTATTAAACCTAGCAGTACTACTGATGTCTCTGACAGTGAGGCAGATATATATTATTACTGTATTAAACCTAGCAGTACTACTGATTTCTCTGAGAGGCAGATATATATTATTACTGTGTTAAACCTAGCAGTACTACTGATTTCTCTGAGATGCAGATATATATTATTACTGTATAAAACCTAGCAGTACTACTGATTTCTCTGAGAGTGAGGCAGATATATATTATTACAGTATTAAACCTAGCAGTACTACTGATGTCTCTGACAG
Organism: Salmo salar; assembly: GCF_965601325.2. Taxonomy (NCBI): domain Eukaryota; kingdom Metazoa; phylum Chordata; class Actinopteri; order Salmoniformes; family Salmonidae; genus Salmo; species Salmo salar. The sequence continues at coordinate 558,876 of NW_027675351.1, forward strand.
TGAGGCAGATATATATTATTACTGTATTAAACCTAGCAGTACTACTGATTTCTCTGAGAGGCAGATATATATTATTACTGTGTTAAACCTAGCGGTACTACTGATTTCTCTGAGAGGCAGATATATATTATTACTGTATAAAACCTAGCAGTACTACTGATTTCTCTGAGAGTGAGGCAGATATATATTATTACTGTATTAAACCTAGCAGTACTACTGATTTCTCGGAGAGTCAGGCAGATATATATTATTACAGTATTAAACCTAGCAGTACTACTGATGTCTCTGACAGTGAGGCAGATATATATTATTACTGTATTAAACCTAGCAGTACTACTGATTTCTCTGAGAGGCAGATATATATTATTACTGTGTTAAACCTAGCAGTACTACTGATTTCTCTGAGAGTGAGGCAGATATATATTATTACTGTGTTAAACCTAGCAGTACTACTGATTTCTCTGAGAGTGAGGCAGGTATATATTATTACTGTGTTAAACCTAGCAGTACTACTGATTTCTCTGAGAGTGAGTCAGGTATATATTATTACTGTGTTAAACCTAGAGGTACAACTGATTTCTCTGAGAGTGAGGCAGATATATATTATTACTGTGTTAAACCTAGCAGTACTATTGATTTCTCTGAGAGTGAGGCAGATATATATTATTACTGTATTAAACCTAGCAGTACTACTGATTTCTCTGAGAGGCAGATATATATTATTACTGTGTTAAACCTAGCAGTACTACTGATTTCTCTGAGAGGCAGATATATATTATTACTGTATAAAACCTAGCAGTACTACTGATTTCTTTGAGAGTGAGGCAGATATATATTATTACAGTATTAAACCTAGCAGTACTACTGATGTCTCTGACAGTGAGGCAGATATATATTATTACTGTGTTAAACCTAGCAGTACTACTGATTTCTCTGAGAGGCAGATATATATTATTACTGTGTTAAACCTAGCAGTACTACTGATTTCTCTGAGAGGCAGATATATATTATTACTGTGTTAAACCTAGCAGTACTATTGATTTCTCTGAGAGTGAGGCAGATATATATTATTACTGTATAAAACCTAGCAGTACTATTGATTTCTCTGAGAGTGAGGCATATATATATATATATTATTACTGTGTTAAACCTAGCAGTACTACTGATTTCTCTGAGAGTGAGGCAGGTATATATTATTACTGTGTTAAACCTAGCATTACTTCTGATTTCTCTGAGAGTGAGGCAAATATATATTATTACTGTGTTAAACCTAGCAGTACTACTGATTTCTCAGAGAGTGAGGCAGATATATATTATTACAGTATTAAACCTAGCAGTACTACTGATGTCTCTGACAGTGAGGCAGATATATATTATTACTGTATTAAACCTAGCAGTACTACTGATTTCTCTGAGAGTGAGGCAGATATATATTATTACTGTATTAAACCTAGCATTACGACTGATTTCTCTGAGAGTGAGGCAGATATATATTATTACTGTATTAAACCTAGCAGTACTACTGATTTCTCTGAGAGACAGATATATATTATTACTGTGTAAAACCTAGCAGTACTACTGATTTCTCTGAGAGGCAGATATATATTATTACCGTGTTAAACCTAGCAGTACTACTGATTTCTCTGAGAGGCAGTTATATATTATTACTCTATAAAACCTAGCAGTACTACTGATTTCTCTGAGAGTGAGGCAGATATATATTATTACTGTATAAAACCTAGCAGTACTACTGATTTCTCTGAGAGTGAGGCAGATATATATTATTACTGTATTAAACCTAGCAGTACTACTGATTTCTCTGAGAGGCAAATATATATTATTACTTTATTAAACCTAGCAGTACTACTGATTTCTCTGAGAGTGAGGCAGATATATATTATTACTGTATTAAACCTAGCAGTACTACTTATTTCTCTGAGAGGCAGATATATATTATTACTGTGTTACACCTAGCAGTACTACTGATTTCTCTGAGAGGCAGATATATATTATTACTGTGTTAAACCTAGCAGTACTACTGATTTCTCTGAGAGGCAGATGTATATTATTACTGTGTTAAACCTAGCAGTACTACTGATTTCTCTGAGAGTGAGGCAGATATATATTATTACTGTATAAAACCTAGCAGTACTATTGATTTCTCTGAGAGTGAGGCATATATATATATATATTATTACTGTGTTAAACCTAGCAGTACTACTGATTTCTCTGAGAGTGAGGCAGGTATATATTATTACTGTGTTAAACCTAGCATTACTACTGATTTCTCTGAGAGTGAGGCAGATATATATTATTACTGTGTTAAACCTAGCAGTACTACTGATTTCTCTGAGAGTGAGGCAGATATATATTATTACTGTGTTAAACCTAGCAGTACTACTGATTTCTCTGAGAGTGAGGCAGGTATATATTATTACTGTGTTAAACCTAGCAGTACTACTGATTTCTCTGAGAGTGAGGCAGGTATATATTATTACTGTGTTAAACCTAGAGGTACAACTGATTTCTCTGAGAGTGAGGCAGATATATATTATTACTGTGTTAAACCTAGCAGTACTATTGATTTCTCTGAGAGTGAGGCAGATATATATTATTACTGTATTAAACCTAGCAGTACTACTGATTTCTCTGAGAGTGAGGCAGATATATATTATTACTGTATTATACCTAGCAGTACTATTGATTTCTCTGAGAGTGAGGCAGATATATATTATTACTGTGTTACACCTAGCAGTACAATTGATTTCTCTGAGAGTGAGGCAGATATATATTATTACTGTATAAAACCTAGCAGTACTATTGATTTCTCTGAGAGTGAGGCAGATATATATTATTACTGTGTTAAACCTAGCAGTACTATTGATTTCTCTGAGAGTGAGGCAGATATATATTATTACTGTATTAAACCTAGCAGTACTACTGATTTCTCTGAGAGGCAGATATATATTATTACTGTGTTAAACCTAGCAGTACTACTGATTTCTCTGAGAGGCAGATATATATTATTACTGTATAAAACCTAGCAGTACTACTGATTTCTCTGAGAGTGAGGCAGATATATATTATTACAGTATTAAACCTAGCAGTACTACTGATGTCTCTGACAGTGAGGCAGATATATATTATTACTGTATAAAACCTAGCAGTACTACTGATTTCTCTGAGAGTGAGGCAGATATATATTATTACAGTATTAAACCTAGCAGTACTACTGATGTCTCTGACAGTGAGGCAGATATATATTATTACTGTATTAAACCTAGCAGTACTACTGATTTCTCTGAGAGGCAGATATATATTATTACTGTGTTAAACCTAGCAGTACTACTGATTTCTCTGAGAGGCAGATATATATTATTACTTTGTTAAACCTAGCAGTACTATTGATTTCTCTGAGAGTGAGGCAGATATATATTATTACTGTATAAAACCTAGCAGTACTATTGATTTCTCTGAGAGTGAGGCATATATATATATATTATTACTGTGTTAAACCTAGCAGTACTACTGATTTCTCTGAGAGTGAGGCAGGTATATATTATTACTGTGTTAAACCTAGCATTACTACTGCTTTCTCTGAGAGTGAGGCAGATATATATTATTACTGTGTTAAACCTAGCAGTACTACTGATTTCTCTGAGAGTGAGGTAGATATATATTATTACTGTGTTAAACCTAGCAGTACTACTGATGTCTCTGAGAGTGAGGCAGGTATATATTATTACTGTGTTAAACCTAGCAGTACTACAGATTTCTCTGAGAGTGAGGCAGGTATATATTATTACTGTGTTAAACCTAGAGGTACAACTGATTTCTCTGAGAGTGAGGCAGATATATATTATTACTGTGTTAAACCTAGCAGTACTACTGATTTCTCTGAGAGTGAGGCAGATATATATTATTACTGTGTTACACCTAGCAGTACTATTGATTTCTCTGAGAGTGAGGCAGATATATATTATTACTGTGTTAAACCTAGCAGTACTATTGATTTCTCTGAGAGTGAGCCAGATATATATTATTACTGTATTAAACCTAGCAGTACTACTGATTTCTCTGAGAGGCAGATATATATTATTACTGTGTTAAACCTAGCAGTACTACTGATTTCTCTGAGAGGCAGATATATATTATTACTGTATAAAACCTAGCAGTACTACTGATTTCTCTGAGAGTGAGGCAGATATATATTATTACAGTATTAATCCTAGCAGTACTACTGATGTCTCTGACAGTGAGGCAGATATATATTATTACTGTATTAAACCTAGCAGTACTACTGATTTCTCTGAGAGGCAGATATATATTATTTCTGTGTTAAACCTAGCAGTACTACTGATTTCTCTGAGAGTGAGGCAGATATATATTATTACTGTATTAAACCTAGCATTACGACTGATTTCTCTGAGAGTGAGGCAGATATATATTATTACTGTATTAAACCTAGCAGTACTACTGATTTCTCTGAGAGACAGATATATATTATTACTGTGTAAAACCTAGCAGTACTACTGATTTCTCTGAGAGGCAGATATATATTATTACCGTGTTAAACCTAGCAGTACTACTGATTTCTCTGAGAGGCAGTTATATATTATTACTGTATAAAACCTAGCAGTACTACTGATTTCTCTGAGAGTGAGGCAGATATATATTATTACTGTGTTAAACCTAGCAGTACTATTGATTTCTCTGAGAGTGAGGCAGATATATATTATTACTGTATAAAACCTAGCAGTACTATTGATTTCTCTGAGATGTGAGGCATATATATATATATATTATTACTGTGTTAAACCTAGCAGTACTACTGATTTCTCTGAGAGTGAGGCAGGTATATATTATTACTGTGTTAAACCTAGCATTACTACTGCTTTCTCTGAGAGTGAGGCAGATATATATTATTACTGTGTTAAACCTAGCAGTACTACTGATTTCTCTGAGAGTGAGGCAGATATATATTATTACTGTGTTAAACCTAGCAGTACTACTGATGTCTCTGAGAGTGAGGCAGGTATATATTATTACTGTGTTAAACCGAGCAGTACTACTGATTTGTCTGAGAGTGAGGCAGGTATATATTATTACTGTGTTAAACCTAGCAGTACTATTGATTTCTCTGAGAGTGAGGCAGATATATATTATTACTGTATTAAACCTAGCAGTACTACTGATTTCTCTGAGAGTGAGGCAGATATATATTATTACTGTATTAAACCTAGCAGTACTATTGATTTCTCTGAGAGTGAGGCAGATATATATTATTACTGTATTAAACCTAGCAGTATTACTGATTTCTCTGAGAGGCAGATATATATTATTACTGTGTTAAACCTAGCAGTACTACTGATTTCTCTGAGAGGCAGATATATATTATTACTGTATAAAACCTAGCAGTACTACTGATTTCTCTGAGAGTGAGGCAGATATATATTATTACAGTATTAAACCTAGCAGTACTACTGATGTCTCTGACAGTGAGGCAGATATATATTATTAATGTATTAAACCTAGCAGTACTACTGATTTCTCTGAGAGGCAGATATATATTATTACTGTGTTAAACCTAGCAGTACTACTGATTTCTCTGAGAGGCAGATATATATTATTACTGTATTAAACCTAGCAGTACTACTGATTTCTCTGAGAGTGAGGCAGATATATATTATTACTGTATTAAACCTAGCATTACGACTGATTTCTCTGAGAGTGAGGCAGATATATATTATTACTGTATTAAACCTAGCAGTACTACTGATTTCTCTGAGAGACAGATATATATTATTACTGTGTAAAACCTAGCAGTACTACTGATTTCTCTGAGAGGCAGATATATATTATTACCGTGTTAAACCTAGCAGTACTACTGATTTCTCTGAGAGGCAGTTATATATTATTACTGTATAAAACCTAGCAGTACTACTGATTTCTCTGAGAGTGAGGCAGATATATATTATTACTGTATAAAACCTAGCAGTACTACTGATTTCATTGAGAGTGAGGCAGGTATATATTATTACTGTGTTAAACCTAGCATTACTACTGCTTTCTCTGAGAGTGAGGCAGATATATATTATTACTGTGTTAAACCTAGCAGTACTACTGATTTCTCTGAGAGTGAGGCAGATATATATTATTACTGTGTTAAACCTAGCAGTACTACTGATGTCTCTGAGAGTGAGGCAGGTATATATTATTACTGTGTTAAACCGAGCAGTACTACTGATTTGTCTGAGAGTGAGGCAGGTATATATTATTACTGTGTTAAACCTAGCAGTACTATTGATTTCTCTGAGAGTGAGGCAGATATATATTATTACTGTATTAAACCTAGCAGTACTACTGATTTCTCTGAGAGTGAGGCAGATATATATTATTACTGTATTAAACCTAGCAGTACTATTGATTTCTCTGAGAGTGAGGCAGATATATATTATTACTGTATTAAACCTAGCAGTATTACTGATTTCTCTGAGAGGCAGATATATATTATTACTGTGTTAAACCTAGCAGTACTACTGATTTCTCTGAGAGGCAGATATATATTATTACTGTATAAAACCTAGCAGTACTACTGATTTCTCTGAGAGTGAGGCAGATATATATTATTACAGTATTAAACCTAGCAGTACTACTGATGTCTCTGACAGTGAGGCAGATATATATTATTAATGTATTAAACCTAGCAGTACTACTGATTTCTCTGAGAGGCAGATATATATTATTACTGTGTTAAACCTAGCAGTACTACTGATTTCTCTGAGAGGCAGATATATATTATTACTGTATTAAACCTAGCAGTACTACTGATTTCTCTGAGAGTGAGGCAGATATATATTATTACTGTATTAAACCTAGCATTACGACTGATTTCTCTGAGAGTGAGGCAGATATATATTATTACTGTATTAAACCTAGCAGTACTACTGATTTCTCTGAGAGACAGATATATATTATTACTGTGTAAAACCTAGCAGTACTACTGATTTCTCTGAGAGGCAGATATATATTATTACCGTGTTAAACCTAGCAGTACTACTGATTTCTCTGAGAGGCAGTTATATATTATTACTGTATAAAACCTAGCAGTACTACTGATTTCTCTGAGAGTGAGGCAGATATATATTATTACTGTATAAAACCTAGCAGTACTACTGATTTCATTGAGAGTGAGGCAGATATATATTATTACTGTATTAAACCTAGCAGTACTACTGATTTCTCTGAGAGGCAGATATATATTATTACTGTGTTAAACCTAGCAGTACTACTGATTTCTCTGAGAGGCAGATATATATTATTACTGTATAAAACCTAGCAGTACTACTGATTTCTCTGAGAGTGAGGCAGATATATATTATTACTGTATTAAACCTAGCAGTACTACTGATTTCTCTGAGAGTGAGGCAGATATATATTATTACAGTATTAAACCTAGCAGTACTACTGATGTCTCTGACAGTGAGGCAGATATATATTATTACTGTATTAAACCTAGCAGTACTACTGATTTCTCTGAGAGGCAGATATATATTATTACTGTGTTAAACCTAGCAGTACTACTGATTTCTCTGAGAGTGAGTCAGATATATATTATTACTGTGTTAAACCTAGCAGTACTACTGATTTCTCTTAGAGGCAGATATATATTATTACTGTATTAAACCTAGCAGTACTACTGATTTCTCTGAGAGTGAGGCAGATATATATTATTACTGTATTAAACCTAGCATTACGACTGATTTCTCTGAGAGTGAGGCAGATATATATTATTACTGTATTAAACCTAGCAGTACTACTGATTTCTCTGAGAGGCAGATATATATTATTACTGTGTAAAACCTAGCAGTACTACTGATTTCTCTGAGAGACAGATATATATTATTACTGTGTAAAACCTAGCAGTACTACTGATTTCTCTGAGAGGCAGATATATATTATTACCGTGTTAAACCTAGCAGTACTACTGATTTCTCTGAGAGGCAGTTATATATTATTACTGTATAAAACCTAGCAGTACTACTGATTTCTCTGAGAGTGAGGCAGATATATATTATTACTGTATAAAACCTAGCAGTACTACTGATTTCATTGAGAGTGAGGCAGATATATATTATTACTGTATTAAACCTAGCAGTACTACTGATTTCTCTGAGAGGCAGATATATATTATTACTGTGTTAAACCTAGCAGTACTACTGATTTCTCTGAGAGGCAGATATATATTATTACTGTATAAAACCTAGCAGTACTACTGATTTCTCTGAGAGTGAGGCAGATATATATTATTACTGTATTAAACCTAGCAGTACTACTGATTTCTCTGAGAGTGAGGCAGATATATATTATTACAGTATTAAACCTAGCAGTACTACTGATGTCTCTGACAGTGAGGCAGATATATATTATTACTGTATTAAACCTAGCAGTACTACTGATTTCTCTGAGAGGCAGATATATATTATTACTGTGTTAAACCTAGCAGTACTACTGATTTCTCTGAGAGTGAGTCAGATATATATTATTACTGTGTTAAACCTAGCAGTACTACTGATTTCTCTTAGAGGCAGATATATATTATTAATGTATTAAACCTAGCAGTACTACTGATTTCTCTGAGAGTGAGGCAGATATATATTATTACTGTATTAAACCTAGCATTACGACTGATTTCTCTGAGAGTGAGGCAGATATATATTATTACTGTATTAAACCTAGCAGTACTACTGATTTCTCTGAGAGACAGATATATATTATTACTGTGTAAAACCTAGCAGTACTACTGATTTAACTGAGAGGCAGATATATATTATTACCGTGTTAACCCTAGCAGTACTACTGATTTCTCTGAGAGGCAGTTATATATTATTACTGTATAAAACCTAGCAGTACTACTGATTTCTCTGAGAGTGAGGCAGATATATATTATTACTGTATAAAACCTAGCAGTACTACTGATTTCTCTGAAAGTGAGGCAGATATATATTATTACTGTGTTAAACCTAGCAGTACTACTGATTTCTCTGAGTGAGACAGATATATATTATTACTGTATAAAACCTAGCAGTACTACTGATTTCTCTGAGAGGCAGATATATATTATTACTGTGTTAAACCTAGCAGTACTACTGATTTCTCTGAGAGGCAGATATATATTATTACTGTGTTAAACCTAGCAGTACTACTGATTTCTCTGAGAGTGAGGCAGATATATATTATTACTGTATTAAACCTAGCAGTACTACTGATTTCTCTGAGAGGCAGATATATATTAATACTGTGTTAAACCTAGCAGTACTACTGCTTTCTCTGAGAGTGAGGCAGATATATATTATAACTGTATTAAACCTAGCAGTACTACTGATTTCTCTGAGAGGCAGATATATATTATTACTGTGTAAAACCTAGCAGTAATACTGATTTCTCTGAGAGTGAGGCAGATATATATTATTACTGTATAAAACCTAGCAGTACTACTGATTTCTCTGAGAGGCAGATATATATTATTACTGTATTAAACCTAGCAGTACTACTGATTTCTCTGAGAGTGAGGCAGATATATATTATTACTGTATTAAACCTAGCACTACTACTGATTTCTCTGAGAGTGAGGCAGATATATATTATTACTGTATAAAACCTAGCAGTACTACTGATTTCTCTGAGAGGCAGATATATATTATTACTGTATTAAACCTAGCAGTACTACTGATTTCTCTGAGAGTGAGGCAGATATATATTATTACTGTATTAAACCTAGCACTACTACTGATTTCTTTGAGAGGCGGATATATATTATTACTGTGTTAAACCTAGCAGTACTACTGATTTCTCTGAGAGGCAGATATATATTATTACTGTGTTAAACCTAGCAGTACTACTGATTTCTCTGAGAGTGAGGCAGATATATATTATAATTGTAATAAACATAGCAGTACTGTTGATTTCTCTGAGAGGCAGATATATATTATTAATGTGTAAAACCTAGCAGTACTACTGATTTCTCTGAGAGTGAGGCAGATATATATTATTACTGTAATAAACCTAGCACTACTACTGATTTCTCTGAGAGGGAGATATATATTATTACTGTGTTAAACCTAGCAGTACTACTGATTTCTCTGAGTGAGGCAGATATATATCATTACTGTTTAAAACCTAGCAGTACTACTGATTTCTCTGAGAGTGAGGCAGATATATATTATTACTGTATTAAACCTAGCAGTACTACTGATTTCTCTGAGAGGCAGATATCTATTATTACTGTGTTAAACCTAGCAGTACTACTGATTTCTCTGAGAGTGAGGCAGATATATATTATTACTGTATTAAACCTAGCACTACTACTGATTTCTCTGAGAGGCAGATATATATTATTACTGTTTTAAACCTAGCAGTACTACTGATTTCTCTGAGAGTGAGGCAGATATATATTATTACTGTATTAAACTTAGCAGTACTACTGATTTCTCTGAGAGTGAGGCAGATATATATTATTACTGTATAAAACCTAGCAGTACTACTGATTTCTCTGAGAGTTAGGCAGATATATATTATTACTGTGTTAAACCTAGCAGTACTACTGATTTCTCTGAGAGTGAGAAAGATATATATCATTACTGTGTAAAACCTAGCAGTACTACTGATTTCTCTGAGAGTGAGGCAGATATATATTATTACTGTATTAAACCTAGCAGTACTACTGATTTCTCTGAGAGACAGATATATATTATTACTGTATAAAACCTAGCAGTACTACTGATTTCTCTGAGAGGCAGATATATATTATTACTGTGTTAAACCTAGCAGTACTACTGATTTCTCTGAGAGGCAGATATATATTATTACTGTGTTAAACCTAGCAGTACTACTGATTTCTCTGAGAGTGAGGCAGATATATATTATTACTGTATTAAACCTAGCAGTACTACTGATTTCTCTGAGAGGCAGATATATATTAATACTGTGTTAAACCTAGCAGTACTACTGCTTTCTCTGAGAGTGAGGCAGATATATATTATAACTGTATTAAACCTAGCAGTACTACTGATTTCTCTGAGAGGCAGATATATATTATTACTGTGTAAAACCTAGCAGTAATACTGATTTCTCTGAGAGTGAGGCAGATATATATTATTACTGTATAAAACCTAGCAGTACTACTGATTTCTCTGAGAGGCAGATATATATTATTACTGTATTAAACCTAGCAGTACTACTGATTTCTCTGAGAGTGAGGCAGATATATATTATTACTGTATTAAACCTAGCACTACTACTGATTTCTCTGAGAGTGAGGCAGATATATATTATTACTGTATAAAACCTAGCAGTACTACTGATTTCTCTGAGAGGCAGATATATATTATTACTGTATTAAACCTAGCAGTACTACTGATTTCTCTGAGAGTGAGGCAGATATATATTATTACTGTATTAAACCTAGCACTACTACTGATTTCTCTGAGAGGCGGATATATATTATTACTGTGTTAAACCTAGCAGTACTACTGATTTCTCTGAGAGGCAGATATATATTATTACTGTGTTAAACCTAGCAGTACTACTGATTTCTCTGAGAGTGAGGCAGATATATATTATAATTGTAATAAACATAGCAGTACTGTTGATTTCTCTGAGAGGCAGATATATATTATTAATGTGTAAAACCTAGCAGTACTACTGATTTCTCTGAGAGTGAGGCAGATATATATTATTACTGTAATAAACCTAGCACTACTACTGATTTCTCTGAGAGGGAGATATATATTATTACTGTGTTAAACCTAGCAGTACTACTGATTTCTCTGAGTGAGGCAGATATATATCATTACTGTTTAAAACCTAGCAGTACTACTGATTTCTCTGAGAGTGAGGCAGATATATATTATTACTGTATTAAACCTAGCAGTACTACTGATTTCTCTGAGAGGCAGATATCTATTATTACTGTGTTAAACCTAGCAGTACTACTGATTTCTCTGAGAGTGAGGCAGATATATATTATTACTGTATTAAACCTAGCACTACTACTGATTTCTCTGAGAGGCAGATATATATTATTACTGTTTTAAACCTAGCAGTACTACTGATTTCTCTGAGAGTGAGGCAGATATATATTATTACTGTATTAAACTTAGCAGTACTACTGATTTCTCTGAGAGTGAGGCAGATATATATTATTACTGTATAAAACCTAGCAGTACTACTGATTTCTCTGAGAGTTAGGCAGATATATATTATTACTGTGTTAAACCTAGCAGTACTACTGATTTCTCTGAGAGTGAGAAAGATATATATCATTACTGTGTAAAACCTAGCAGTACTACTGATTTCTCTGAGAGTGAGGCAGATATATATTATTACTGTATTAAACCTAGCAGTACTACTGATTTCTCTGAGAGGCAGATATATATTATTACTGTATAAAACCTAGCAGTACTACTGATTTCTCTGAGAGTGAGGCAGATATATATTATTACTGTATTAAACCTAGCAGTACTACTGATTTCTCTGAGAGTGAGGCAGATATATATTATTACAGTATTAAACCTAGCAGTACTACTGATGTCTCTGACAGTGAGGCAGATATATATTATTACTGTATTAAACCTAGCAGTACTACTGATTTCTCTGAGAGGCAGATATATATTATTACTGTGTTAAACCTAGCAGTACTACTGATTTCTCTGAGAGTGAGTCAGATATATATTATTACTGTGTTAAACCTAGCAGTACTACTGATTTCTCTTAGAGGCAGATATATATTATTACTGTATTAAACCTAGCAGTACTACTGATTTCTCTGAGAGTGAGGCAGATATATATTATTACTGTATTAAACCTAGCATTACGACTGATTTCTCTGAGAGTGAGGCAGATATATATTATTACTGTATTAAACCTAGCAGTACTACTGATTTCTCTGACAGTGAGGCAGATATATATTATTACTGTATTAAACCTAGCAGTACTACTGATTTCTCTGAGAGGCAGATATATATTATTACTGTGTTAAACCTAGCAGTACTACTGATTTCTCTGAGAGTGAGTCAGATATATATTATTACTGTGTTAAACCTAGCAGTACTACTGATTTCTCTTAGAGGCAGATATATATTATTACTGTATTAAACCTAGCAGTACTACTGATTTCTCTGAGAGTGAGGCAGATATATATTATTACTGTATTAAACCTAGCATTACGACTGATTTCTCTGAGAGTGAGGCAGATATATATTATTACTGTATTAAACCTAGCAGTACTACTGATTTCTCTGAGAGACAGATATATATTATTACTGTGTAAAACCTAGCAGTACTACTGATTTCTCTGAGAGGCAGATATATATTATTACCGTGTTAACCCTAGCAGTACTACTGATTTCTCTGAGAGGCAGTTATATATTATTACTGTATAAAACCTAGCAGTACTACTGATTTCTCTGAGAGTGAGGCAGATATATATTATTACTGTATAAAACCTAGCAGTACTACTGATTTCTCTGAAAGTGAGGCAGATATATATTATTACTGTGTTAAACCTAGCAGTACTACTGATTTCTCTGAGTGAGACAGATATATATTATTACTGTATAAAACCTAGCAGTACTACTGATTTCTCTGAGAGGCAGATATATATTATTACTGTGTTAAACCTAGCAGTACTACTGATTTCTCTGAGAGGCAGATATATATTATTACTGTGTTAAACCTAGCACTACTACTGATTTCTCTGAGAGTGAGGCAGATATATATTATTACTGTATTAAACCTAGCAGTACTACTGATTTCTCTGAGAGGCAGATATATATTAATACTGTGTTAAACCTAGCAGTACTACTGCTTTCTCTGAGAGTGAGGCAGATATATATTATAACTGTATTAAACCTAGCAGTACTACTGATTTCTCTGAGAGGCAGATATATATTATTACTGTGTAAAACCTAGCAGTAATACTGATTTCTCTGAGAGTGAGGCAGATATATATTATTACTGTATAAAACCTAGCAGTACTACTGATTTCTCTGAGAGGCAGATATATATTATTACTGTATTAAACCTAGCAGTACTACTGATTTCTCTGAGAGTGAGGCAGATATATATTATTACTGTATTAAACCTAGCACTACTACTGATTTCTCTGAGAGGCGGATATATATTATTACTGTGTTAAACCTAGCAGTACTACTGATTTCTCTGAGAGGCAGATATATATTATTACTGTGTTAAACCTAGCAGTACTACTGATTTCTCTGAGAGTGAGGCAGATATATATTATTACTGTATTAAACCTAGCAGTACTACTGATTTCTCTGAGAGTGAGGCAGATATATATTATAACTGTAATAAACATAGCAGTACTGTTGATTTCTCTGAGAGGCAGATATATATTATTAATGTGTAAAACCTAGCAGTACTACTGATTTCTCTGAGAGTGAGGCAGATATATATTATTACTGTAATAAACCTAGCACTACTACTCATTTCTCTGAGAGGGAGATATATATTATTACTGTGTTAAACCTAGCAGTACTACTGATTTCTCTGAGAGTGAGGCAGATATATATCATTACTGTTTAAAACCTAGCAGTACTACTGATTTCTCTGAGAGTGAGGCAGATATATATTATTACTGTATTAAACCTAGCAGTACTACTGATTTCTCTGAGAGGCAGATATCTATTATTACTGTGTTAAACCTAGCAGTACTACTGATTTCTCTGAGAGTGAGGCAGATATATGTTATTACTGTATTAAACCTAGCACTACTACTGATTTCTCTGAGAGGCAGATATATATTATTACTGTTTTAAACCTAGCAGTACTACTGATTTCTCTGAGAGTGAGGCAGATATATATTATTACTGTGTTAAACCTAGCAGTACTACTGATTTCTCTGAGAGTGAGAAAGATATATATCATTACTGTGTAAAACCTAGCAGTACTACTGATTTCTCTGAGAGTGAGGCAGATATATATTATTTTTGTATTAAACCTAGAAGTACTACTGATTTCTAAGAGAGGCAGATATATATTATTACTGTGTAAAACGTAGCAGTACTACTGCTTTCTCTGAGAGTGTGGCAGATATATATTATAACTGTATTAAACCTAGCAGTACTACTGATTTCTCTGAGAGGCAGATATATATTATTACTGTGTAAAACCTAGCAGTACTACTGATTTCTCTGAGAGTGAGGCAGATATATATTATTACTGTATAAAACCTAGCAGTACTACTGATTTCACTGAGAGTGAGGCAGATATATATTATTACTGTATTAAACCTAGCAGTACTACTGATTTCTCTGAGAGGCAGATATATATTATTACTGTGTTAAACCTAGCAGTACTACTGATTTCTCTGAGAGTGAGGCAGATATATATTATTACTGTATTAAACCTAGCACTACTACTGATTTCTCTGAGAGGCAGATATATATTATTACTGTTTTAAACCTAGCAGTACTACTGGTTTCTCTGAGAGTGAGGCAGATATATATTATTACTGTATTAAACCTAGCAGTACTACTGATTTCTCTGAGAGTGAGGCAGATATATATTATTACTGTATAAACCCTAGCAGTACTACTGATTTCTCTGAGAGTTAGGCAGATATATATTATTACTGTGTTAAACCTAGCAGTACTACTGATTTCTCTGAGAGTGAGAAAGATATATATCATTACTGTGTAAAACCTAGCAGTACTACTGATTTCTCTGAGAGTGAGGCAGATATATATTATTACTGTATTAAACCTAGAAGTACTACTGATTTCTAAGAGAGGCAGATATATATTATTACTGTGTAAAACATAGCAGTACTACTGCTTTCTCTGAGAGTGAGGCAGATATATATTATAACTGTATTAAACCTAGCAGTACTACTGATTTCTCTGAGAGGCAGATATATATTATTACTGTGTAAAACCTAGCAGTACTACTGATTTCTCTGAGAGTGAGGCAGATATTATTACTGTATAAAACCTAGCAGTACTACTGATTTCACTGAGAGTGAGGCAGATATATATTATTACTGTATTAAACCTAGCAGTACTACTGATTTCTCTGAGAGGCAGATATATATTATTACTGTGTTAAACCTATCAGTACTACTGATTTCTCTGAGAGTGAGGCAGATATATATTATTACTGTATTAAACCTAGCACTACTACTGATTTCTCTGAGAGGCAGTTATATATTATTACTGTATAAAACCTAGCAGTACTACTGATTTCTCTGAGAGTGAGGCAGATATATATTATTACTGTATAAAACCTAGCAGTACTACTGATTTCTCTGAAAGTGAGGCAGATATATATTATTACTGTGTTAAACCTAGCAGTACTACTGATTTCTCTGAGTGAGACAGATATATATTATTACTGTATAAAACCTAGCAGTACTACTGATTTCTCTGAGAGGCAGATATATATTATTACTGTGTTAAACCTAGCAGTACTACTGATTTCTCTGAGAGGCAGATATATATTATTACTGTGTTAAACCTAGCACTACTACTGATTTCTCTGAGAGTGAGGCAGATATATATTATTACTGTATTAAACGTAGCAGTACTACTGATTTCTCTGAGAGTCAGATATATATTAATACTGTGTTAAACCTAGCAGTACTACTGCTTTCTCTGAGAGTGAGGCAGATATATATTATAACTGTATTAAACCTAGCAGTACTACTGATTTCTCTGAGAGGCAGATATATATTATTACTGTGTAAAACCTAGCAGTAATACTGATTTCTCTGAGAGTGAGGCAGATATATATTATTACTGTATAAAACCTAGCAGTACTACTGATTTCTCTGAGAGGCAGATATATATTATTACTGTATTAAACCTAGCAGTACTACTGATTTCTCTGAGAGTGAGGCAGATATATATTATTACTGTATTAAACCTAGCACTACTACTGATTTCTCTGAGAGGCGGATATATATTATTACTGTGTTAAACCTAGCAGTACTACTGATTTCTCTGAGAGGCAGATATATATTATTACTGTGTTAAACCTAGCAGTACTACTGATTTCTCTGAGAGTGAGGCAGATATATATTATTACTGTATTAAACCTAGCAGTACTACTGATTTCTCTGAGAGTGAGGCAGATATATATTATAACTGTAATAAACATAGCAGTACTGTTGATTTCTCTGAGAGGCAGATATATATTATTAATGTGTAAAACCTAGCAGTACTACTGATTTCTCTGAGAGTGAGGCAGATATATATTATTACTGTAATAAACCTAGCACTACTACTCATTTCTCTGAGAGGGAGATATATATTATTACTGTGTTAAACCTAGCAGTACTACTGATTTCTCTGAGAGTGAGGCAGATATATATCATTACTGTTTAAAACCTAGCAGTACTACTGATTTCTCTGAGAGTGAGGCAGATATATATTATTACTGTATTAAACCTAGCAGTACTACTGATTTCTCTGAGAGGCAGATATCTATTATTACTCTGTTAAACCTAGCAGTACTACTGATTTCTCTGAGAGTGAGGCAGATATATATTATTACTGTATTAAACCTAGCACTACTACTGATTTCTCTGAGAGGCAGATATATATTATTACTGTTTTAAACCTAGCAGTACTACTGATTTCTCTGAGAGTGAGGCAGATATATATTATTACTGTATTAAACTTAGCAGTACTACTGATTTCTCTGAGAGTGAGGCTGATATATATTATTACTGTATAAAACCTAGCAGTACTACTGATTTCTCTGAGAGTTAGGCAGATATATATTATTACTGTGTTAAACCTAGCAGTACTACTGATTTCTCTGAGAGTGTGAAAGATATATATCATTACTGTGTAAAACCTAGCAGTACTACTGATTTCTCTGAGAGTGAGGCAGATATATATTATTTTTGTATTAAACCTAGAAGTACTACTGATTTCTCTGAGAGTGAGGCAGATATATATTATTTTTGTATTAAACCTAGAAGTACTACTGATTTCTAAGAGAGGCAGATATATATTATAACTGTGTAAAACGTAGCAGTACTACTGCTTTCTCTGAGAGTGTGGCAGATATATATTATAACTGTATTAAACCTAGCAGTACTACTGATTTCTCTGAGAGGCAGATATATATTATTACTGTGTAAAACCTAGCAGTACTACTGATTTCTCTGAGAGTGAGGCAGATATATATTATTACTGTATAAAACCTAGCAGTACTACTGATTTCACTGAGAGTGAGGCAGATATATATTATTACTGTATTAAACCTAGCAGTACTACTGATTTCTCTGAGAGGCAGATATATATTATTACTGTGTTAAACCTAGCAGTACTACTGATTTCTCTGAGAGTGAGGCAGATATATATTATTACTGTATTAAACCTAGCACTACTACTGATTTCTCTGAGAGGCAGATATATATTATTACTGTTTTAAACCTAGCAGTACTACTGATTTCTCTGAGAGTGAGGCAGGTATATATTATTACTGTATTAAACCTAGCAGTACTACTGATTTCTCTGAGAGTGAGGCAGATATATATTATTACTGTATAAACCCTAGCAGTACTACTGATTTCTCTGAGAGTTAGGCAGATATATATTATTACTGTGTTAAACCTAGCAGTACTACTGATTTCTCTGAGAGTGAGAAAGATATATATCATTACTGTGTAAAACCTAGCAGTACTACTGATTTCTCTGAGAGTGAGGCAGATATATATTATTACTGTATTAAACCTAGAAGTACTACTGATTTCTAAGAGAGGCAGATATATATTATTACTGTGTAAAACATAGCAGTACTACTGCTTTCTCTGAGAGTGAGGCAGATATATATTATAACTGTATTAAACCTAGCAGTACTACTGATTTCTCTGAGAGGCAGATATATATTATTACTGTGTTAAACCTAGCAGTACTACTGATTTCTCTGAGAGTGAGGCAGATATATATTATTACTGTATTAAACCTAGCACTACTACTGATTTCTCTGAGAGGCAGATATATATTATTACTGTTTTAAACCTAGCAGTACTACTGATTTCTCTGAGAGTGAGGCAGGTATATATTATTACTGTATTAAACCTAGCAGTACTACTGATTTCTCTGAGAGTGAGGCAGATATATATTATTACTGTATAAACCCTAGCAGTACTACTGATTTCTCTGAGAGTTAGGCAGATATATATTATTACTGTGTTAAACCTAGCAGTACTACTGATTTCTCTGAGAGTGAGAAAGATATATATCATTACTGTGTAAAACCTAGCAGTACTACTGATTTCTCTGAGAGTGAGGCAGATATATATTATTACTGTATTAAACCTAGAAGTACTACTGATTTCTAAGAGAGGCAGATATATATTATTACTGTGTAAAACATAGCAGTACTACTGCTTTCTCTGAGAGTGAGGCAGATATATATTATAACTGTATTAAACCTAGCAGTACTACTGATTTCTCTGAGAGGCAGATATATATTATTACTGTGTAAAACCTAGCAATACTACTGATTTCTCTGAGAGTGAGGCAGATATTATTACTGTATAAAACCTAGCAGTACTACTGATTTCACTGAGAGTGAGGCAGATATATATTATTACTGTATTAAACCTAGCAGTACTACTGATTTCTCTGAGAGTGAGGCAGATATATATTATTACTGTATTAAACCTAGCACTACTACTGATTTCTCTGAGAGGCGGATATATATTATTACTGTGTTAAACCTAGCAGTACTACTGATTTCTCTGAGAGGCAGATATATATTATTACTGTGTTAAACCTAGCAGTACTACTGATTTCTCTGAGAGTGAGGCAGATATATATTATTACTGTATTAAACCTAGCAGTACTACTGATTTCTCTGAGAGTGAGGCAGATATATATTATAACTGTAATAAACATAGCAGTACTGTTGATTTCTCTGAGAGGCAGATATATATTATTAATGTGTAAAACCTAGCAGTACTACTGATTTCTCTGAGAGTGAGGCAGATATATATTATTACTGTAATAAACCTAGCACTACTACTCATTTCTCTGAGAGGGAGATATATATTATTACTGTGTTAAACCTAGCAGTACTACTGATTTCTCTGAGAGTGAGGCAGATATATATCATTACTGTTTAAAACCTAGCAGTACTACTGAATTCTCTGAGAGTGAGGCAGATATATATTATTACTGTATTAAACCTAGCAGTACTACTGATTTCTCTGAGAGGCAGATATCTATTATTACTGTGTTAAACCTAGCAGTACTACTGATTTCTCTGAGAGTGAGGCAGATATATATTATTACTGTATTAAACCTAGCACTACTACTGATTTCTCTGAGAGGCAGATATATATTATTACTGTTTTAAACCTAGCAGTACTACTGATTTCTCTGAGAGTGAGGCAGATATATATTATTACTGTATTAAACTTAGCAGTACTACTGATTTCTCTGAGAGTGAGGCTGATATATATTATTACTGTATTAAACCTAGCAGTACTACTGATTTCTCTGAGAGTGAGGCAGATATATATTATTACTGTATAAACCCTAGCAGTACTACTGATTTCTCTGAGAGTTAGGCAGATATATATTATTACTGTGTTAAACCTAGCAGTACTACTGATTTCTCTGAGAGTGAGAAAGATATATATCATTACTGTGTAAAACCTAGCAGTACTACTGATTTCTCTGAGAGTGAGGCAGATATATATTATTACTGTATTAAACCTAGAAGTACTACTGATTTCTAAGAGAGGCAGATATATATTATTACTGTGTAAAACATAGCAGTACTACTGCTTTCTCTGAGAGTGAGGCAGATATATATTATAACTGTATTAAACCTAGCAGTACTACTGATTTCTCTGAGAGGCAGATATATATTATTACTGTGTAAAACCTAGCAGTACTACTGATTTCTCTGAGAGTGAGGCAGATATTATTACTGTATAAAACCTAGCAGTACTACTGATTTCACTGAGAGTGAGGCAGATATATATTATTACTGTATTAAACCTAGCAGTACTACTGATTTCTCTGAGAGGCAGATATATATTATTACTGTGTTAAACCTATCAGTACTACTGATTTCTCTGAGAGTGAGGCAGATATATATTATTACTGTATTAAACCTAGCACTACTACTGATTTCTCTGAGAGGCAGATATATATTATTACTGTGTTAAACCTAGCAGTACTACTGATTTCTCTGAGAGGCAGATATATATTATTACTGTGTAAAACGTAGCAGTACTACTGCTTTCTCTGAGAGTGAGGCAGATATATATTATTACTGTATTAAACCTAGCAGTACTACTGATTTCTCTGAGAGGCAGATATTTATTATTACTGTGTAAAACCTAGCAGTACTACTGATTTCTCTGAGAGTGAGGCAGATATATATTATTACTGTATTAAACCTAGCAGTACTACTGATTTCTCTGAGAGGCAGATATATATTATTACTGTGTTAAACCTAGCAGTACTACTGATTTCTCTGAGAGTGATGCAGATATATATTATTACTGTATTAAACCTAGCAGTACTACTGATTTCTCTGAGAGGCAGATATATATTATTACTGTGTTAAACCTAGCAGTACTACTGATTTCTCTGAGAGTGAGGCAGATATATATTATTACTGTATTAAACCTAGCAGTACTACTGATTTCTCTTAGAGTGAGGCAGATATATATTATTACTGTATTAAACCTAGCAGTACTTCTGATTTCTCTGAGAGGCAGATATATATTATTACTGTTTAAAACCTAGCAGTACTACTGATTTCTCTGAGAGTGAGGCAGATATATATTATTACTGTATTAAACCTAGCACTACTACTGATTTCTCTGAGAGGCGGATATATATTATTACTGTGTTAAACCTAGCAGTACTACTGATTTCTCTGAGAGGCAGATATATATTATTACTGTGTTAAACCTAGCAGTACTACTGATTTCTCTGAGAGGCAGATATATATTATTACTGTGTTAAACCTAACAGTACTACTGATTTCTGTGAGAGTGAGACAGATATAAATCATTACTGTGTTAAACCTAGCAGTACTACTGATTTCTCTGAGAGTGAGGCAGATATATATTATTACTGTATTAAACCTAGCAGTACTTCTGATTTCTCTGAGAGACAGATATATATTATTACTGTGTAAAACCTAGCAGTACTACTGATTTCTCTGAGAGTGAGGCAGATATATATTATTACTGTATTAAACCTAGCACTACTACTGATTTCTCTGAGAGGCGGATATATATTATTACTGTGTTAAACCTAGCAGTACTACTGATTTCTCTGAGAGGCAGATATATATTATTACTGTGTTAAACCTAGCAGTACTACTGATTTCTCTGAGAGTGAGGCAGATATATATTATTACTGTATTAAACCTAGCAGTACTACTGATTTCTCTGAGAGGCAGATATATATTATTACTGTGTTAAACCTAGCAGTACTACTGATTTCTCTGAGAGTGAGGCAGATATATATTATAACTGTAATAAACCTAGCACTACTACTGATTTCTCTGAGAGGGAGATATATATTATTACTGTGTTAAACCTAGCAGTACTACTGATTTCTCTGAGAGTGAGGCAGATATATATCATTAATGTTTAAAACCTAGCAGTACTACTGATTTCTCTGAGAGTGAGGCAGATATATATTATTACTGTATTAAACCTAGCAGTACTACTGATTTCTCTGAGAGGCAGATATCTATTATTACTGTGTTAAACCTAGCAGTACTACTGATTTCTCTGAGAGTGAGGCAGATATATATTATTACTGTATTAAACCTAGCACTACTACTGATTTCTCTGAGAGGCAGATATATATTATTACTGTTTTAAACCTAGCAGTACTACTGATTTCTCTGAGAGTGAGGCAGATATATATTATTACTGTATTAAACCTAGCAGTACTACTGATTTCACTGAGAGTGAGGCAGATATATATTATTACTGTATAAAACCTAGCAGTACTACTGATTTCTCTGAGAGTTAGGCAGATATATATTATTACTGTGTTAAACCTAGCAGTACTACTGATTTCTCTGAGAGTGAGAAAGATATATATCATTACTGTGTAAAACCTAGCAGTACTACTGATTTCTCTGAGAGTGAGGCAGATATATATTATTACTGTATTAAACCTAGAAGTACTACTGATTTCTAAGAGAGGCAGATATATATTATTACTGTGTAAAACGTAGCAGTACTACTGCTTTCTCTGAGAGTGTGGCAGATATATATTATAACTGTATTAAACCTAGCAGTACTACTGATTTCTCTGAGAGGCAGATATATATTATTACTGTGTAAAACCTAGCAGTACTACTGATTTCTCTGAGAGTGAGGCAGATATATATTATTACTGTATAAAACCTAGCAGTACTACTGATTTCACTGAGAGTGAGGCAGATATATATTATTACTGTATTAAACCTAGCAGTACTACTGATTTCTCTGAGAGGCAGATATATATTATTACTGTGTTAAACCTAGCAGTACTACTGATTTCTCTGAGAGTGAGGCAGATATATATTATTACTGTATTAAACCTAGCACTACTACTGATTTCTCTGAGAGGCAGATATATATTATTACTGTTTTAAACCTGGCAGTACTACTGATTTCTCTGAGAGTGAGGCAGATATATATTATTACTGTATTAAACCTAGCAGTACTACTGATTTCTCTGAGAGTGAGGCAGATATATATTATTACTGTATAAACCCTAGCAGTACTACTGATTTCTCTGAGAGTTAGGCAGATATATATTATTACTGTGTTAAACCTAGCAGTACTACTGATTTCTCTGAGAGTGAGAAAGATATATATCATTACTGTGTAAAACCTAGCAGTACTACTGATTTCTCTGAGAGTGAGGCAGATATATATTATTACTGTATTAAACCTAGAAGTACTACTGATTTCTAAGAGAGGCAGATATATATTATTACTGTTTAAAACGTAGCAGTACTACTGCTTTCTCTGAGAGTGAGGCAGATATATATTATAACTGTATTAAACCTAGCAGTACTACTGATTTCTCTGAGAGGCAGATATATATTATTACTGTGTAAAACCTAGCAGTACTACTGATTTCTCTGAGAGTGAGGCAGATATATATTATTACTGTATAAAACCTAGCAGTACTACTGATTTCACTGAGAGTGAGGCAGATATATATTATTACTGTATTAAACCTAGCAGTACTACTGATTTCTCTGAGAGGCAGATATATATTATTACTGTGTTAAACCTAGCAGTACTACTGATTTCTCTGAGAGTGAGGCAGATATATATTATTACTGTATTAAACCTAGCACTACTACTGATTTCTCTGAGAGGCAGATATATATTATTACTGTGTTAAACCTAGCAGTACTACTGATTTCTCTGAGAGTGAGGCAGATATATATTATTACTGTATTAAACCTAGCAGTACTACTAATTTCTCTGAGAGGCAGATATATATTATTACTATGTTAAACCTAGCAGTACTACTGATTTCTCTGAGAGTGAGGCAGATATATATTATTACTGTAATAAACCTAGCACTACTACTGATTTCTCTGAGAGGGAGATATATATTATTAGTGTTAAACCTAGCAGTACTACTGATTTCTCTGAGAGTGAGGCAGATATATATCATTACTGTGTAAAACCTAGCAGTACTACTGATTTCTCTGAGAGTGAGGCAGATATATATTATTACTGTATTAAACCTAGCAGTACTACTGATTTCTCTGAGAGTGAGGCAGATATATATCATTACTGTGTAAAACCTAGCAGTACTACTGATTTCACTGAGAGTGAGGCAGATATATATTATTACTGTATTAAACCTAGCAGTACTACTGATTTCTCTGAGAGGCAGATATATATTATTACTGTGTTAAACCTAGCAGTACTACTGATTTCTCTGAGAGTGAGGCAGATATATATTATTACTGTATTAAACCTAGCACTACTACTGATTTCTCTGAGAGGCAGATATATATTATTACTGTGTTAAACCTAGCAGTACTACTGATTTCTCTGAGAGTGTGGCAGATATATATTATAACTGTATTAAACCTAGCAGTACTACTGATTTCTCTGAGAGGCAGATATATATTATTACTGTGTAAAACCTAGCAGTACTACTGATTTCTCTGAGAGTGAGGCAGATATATATTATTACTGTATAAAACCTAGCAGTACTACTGATTTCACTGAGAGTGAGGCAGATATATATTATTACTGTATTAAACCTAGCAGTACTATTGATTTCTCTGAGAGGCAGATATATATTATTACTGTGTTAAACCTAGCAGAACTACTGATTTCTCTGAGAGTGAGGCAGATATATATTATTACTGTATTAAACCTAGCACTACTACTGATTTCTCTGAGAGGCAGATATATATTATTACTGTTTTAAACCTAGCAGTACTACTGATTTCTCTGAGAGTGAGGCAGATATATATTATTACTGTATTAAACCTAGCAGTACTACTGATTTCTCTGAGAGTGAGGCAGATATATATTATTACTGTATAAACCCTAGCAGTACTACTGATTTCTCTGAGAGTTAGGCAGATATATATTATTACTGTGTTAAACCTAGCAGTACTACTGATTTCTCTGAGAGTGAGAAAGATATATATCATTACTGTGTAAAACCTAGCAGTACTACTGATTTCTCTGAGAGTGAGGCAGATATATATTATTACTGTATTAAACCTAGAAGTACTACTGATTTCTAAGAGAGGCAGATATATATTATTACTGTGTAAAACGTAGCAGTACTACTGCTTTCTCTGAGAGTGAGGCAGATATATATTATAACTGTATTAAACCTAGCAGTACTACTGATTTCTCTGAGAGGCAGATATATATTATTACTGTGTAAAACCTAGCAGTACTACTGATTTCTCTGAGAGTGAGGCAGATATATATTATTACTGTATAAAACCTAGCAGTACTACTGATTTCACTGAGAGTGAGGCAGATAAATATTATTACTGTATTAAACCTAGCAGTACTACTGATTTCTCTGAGAGGCAGATATATATTATTACTGTGTTAAACCTAGCAGTACTACTGATTTCTCTGAGAGTGAGGCAGATATATATTATTACTGTATTAAACCTAGCACTACTACTGATTTCTCTGAGAGGCAGATATATATTATTACTGTGTTAAACCTAGCAGTACTACTGATTTCTCTGAGAGGCAGATATATATTATTACTGTGTAAAACGTAGCAGTACTACTGCTTTCTCTGAGAGTGAGGCAGATATATATTATTACTGTATTAAACCTAGCAGTACTACTAATTTCTCTGAGAGGCAGATATATATTATTACTGTGTTAAACCTAGCAGTACTACTGATTTCTCTGAGAGGCAGATATATATTATTACTGTATTAAACCTAGCAGTACTACTGATTTCTCTGAGAGGCAGATATATATTATTACTGTGTTAAACCTAGCAGTACTACTGATTTCTCTGAGAGTGAGGCAGATATATATTATTACTGTATTAAACCTAGCACTACTACTGATTTCTCTGAGAGGCAGATATATATTATTACTGTGTTAAACCTAGCAGTACTACTGATTTCTCTGAGAGGCAGATATATATTATTACTGTGTAAAACGTAGCAGTACTACTGCTTTCTCTGAGAGTGAGGCAGATATATATTATTACTGTATTAAACCTAGCAGTACTACTAATTTCTCTGAGAGGCAGATATATATTATTACTGTGTTAAACCTAGCAGTACTACTGATTTCTCTGAGAGGCAGATATATATTATTACTGTGTTAAACCTAGCAGTACTACTGATTTCTCTGAGAGTGATGCAGATATATATTATTACTGTATTAAACCTAGCAGTACTACTGATTTCTCTGAGAGGCAGATATATATTATTACTGTGTTAAACCAAGCAGTACTACTGATTTCTCTGAGAGTGAGGCAGATATATATTATTACTGTATTAAACCTAGCAGTACTACTGCTTTCTCTGAGAGTGAGGCAGATATATATTATTACTGTATAAAACCTAGCAGTACTACTGATTTCTCTGAGAGTTAGGCAGATATATATTATTACTGTGTTAAACCTAGCAGTACTACTGATTTCTCTGAGAGTGAGGCAGATATATATTATTACTGTATTAAACCTAGCAGTACTTCTGATTTCTCTGAGAGGCAGATATATATTATTACTGTGTAAAACCTAGCAGTACTACTGATTTCTCTGAGAGTGAGGCAGATATATATTATTACTGTATTAAACCTAGCAGTACTACTGATTTCTCTGAGAGGCAGATATATATTTTTACTGTGTTAAACCTAGCAGTACTACTAATTTCTCTGAGAGGCAGATATATATTATTACTGTGTTAAACCTAGCAGTACTACTGATTTCTCTGAGAGGCAGATATATATTATTACTGTATAAAACCTAGCAGTACTACTGATTTCTCTGAGAGTGAGGCAGATATATATTATTACTGTATTAAACCTAGCAGTACTACTGATTTCTCTGAGAGGCAGATATATATTATTACTGTGTTAAACCTAGCAGTACTACTGATTTCTCTGAGAGTGAGGCAGATATATATTATTACTGTATTAAACCTAGCAGTACTACTGATTTCTCTGAGAGGCAGATATATATTATTACTGTGTTAAACCTAGCAGTACTACTGATTTCTCTGAGAGTGAGGCAGATATATATTATTACTGTATTAAACCTAGCACTACTACTGATTTCTCTGAGAGGCAGATATATATTATTACTGTGTTAAACCTAGCAGTACTACTGATTTCTCTGAGAGTGAGGCAGATATATATTATTACTGTATTAAACCTAGCAGTACTACTAATTTCTCTGAGAGGCAGATATATATTATTACTGTGTTAAACCTAGCAGTACTACTGATTTCTCTGAGAGTGAGGCAGATATATATTATTACTGTAATAAACCTAGCACTACTACTGATTTCTCTGAGAGGCAGATATATATTATTACTGTGTTAAACCTAGCAGTACTACTGATTTCTCTGAGAGTGAGGCAGATATATATTATTACTGTAATAAACCTAGCACTACTACTGATTTCTCTGAGAGGGAGATATATATTATTACTGTGTTAAACCTAGCAGTACTACTGATTTCTCTGAGAGTGAGGCAGATATATATTATTACTGTAATAAACCTAGCACTACTACTGATTTCTCTGAGAGGGAGATATATATTATTACTGTGTTAAACCTAGCAGTACTACTGATTTCTCTGAGAGTGAGGCAGATATATATCATTACTGTGTAAAACCTAGCAGTACTACTGATTTCTCTGAGAGTGAGGCAGATATATATTATTACTGTATTAAACCTAGCAGTACTACTGATTTCTCTGAGAGTGAGGCAGATATATATCATTACTGTGTAAAACCTAGCAGTACTACTGATTTCACTGAGAGTGAGGCAGATATATATTATTACTGTATTAAACCTAGCAGTACTACTGATTTCTCTGAGAGGCAGATATATATTATTACTGTGTTAAACCTAGCAGTACTACTGATTTCTCTGAGAGTGAGGCAGATATATATTATTACTGTATTAAACCTAGCACTACTACTGATTTCTCTGAGAGGCAGATATATATTATTACTGTGTTAAACCTAGCAGTACTACTGATTTCTCTGAGAGTGTGGCAGATATATATTATAACTGTATTAAACCTAGCAGTACTACTGATTTCTCTGAGAGGCAGATATATATTATTACTGTGTAAAACCTAGCAGTACTACTGATTTCTCTGAGAGTGAGGCAGATATATATTATTACTGTATAAAACCTTGCAGTACTACTGATTTCACTGAGAGTGAGGCAGATATATATTATTACTGTATTAAACCTAGCAGTACTATTGATTTCTCTGAGAGGCAGATATATATTATTACTGTGTTAAACCTAGCAGAACTACTGATTTCTCTGAGAGTGAGGCAGATATATATTATTACTGTATTAAACCTAGCACTACTACTGATTTCTCTGAGAGGCAGATATATATTATTACTGTTTTAAACCTAGCAGTACTACTGATTTCTCTGAGAGTGAGGCAGATATATATTATTACTGTATTAAACCTAGCAGTACTACTGATTTCTCTGAGAGTGAGGCAGATATATATTATTACTGTATAAACCCTAGCAGTACTACTGATTTCTCTGAGAGTTAGGCAGATATATATTATTACTGTGTTAAACCTAGCAGTACTACTGATTTCTCTGAGAGTGAGAAAGATATATATCATTACTGTGTAAAACCTAGCAGTACTACTGATTTCTCTGAGAGTGAGGCAGATATATATTATTACTGTATTAAACCTAGCAGTACTACTGATTTCTCTGAGAGGCAGATATATATTATTACTGTGTAAAACCTAGCAGTACTACTGATTTCTCTGAGAGTGAGGCAGATATATATTATTACTGTATAAAACCTAGCAGTACTACTGATTTCACTGAGAGTGAGGCAGATAAATATTATTACTGTATTATACCTAGCAGTACTACTGATTTCTCTGAGAGGCAGATATATATTATTACTGTGTTAAACCTAGCAGTACTACTGATTTCTCTGAGAGTGAGGCAGATATATATTATTACTGTATTAAACCTAGCACTACTACTGATTTCTCTGAGAGGCAGATATATATTATTACTGTGTTAAACCTAGCAGTACTACTGATTTCTCTGAGAGGCAGATATATATTATTACTGTGTAAAACGTAGCAGTACTACTGCTTTCTCTGAGAGTGAGGCAGATATATATTATTACTGTATTAAACCTAGCAGTACTACTAATTTCTCTGAGAGGCAGATATATATTATTACTGTGTTAAACCTAGCAGTACTACTGATTTCTCTGAGAGGCAGATATATATTATTACTGTATTAAACCTAGCAGTACTACTGATTTCTCTGAGAGGCAGATATATATTATTACTGTGTTAAACCTAGCAGTACTACTGATTTCTCTGAGAGTGAGGCAGATATATATTATTACTGTATTAAACCTAGCACTACTACTGATTTCTCTGAGAGGCAGATATATATTATTACTGTGTTAAACCTAGCAGTACTACTGATTTCTCTGAGAGGCAGATATATATTATTACTGTGTAAAACGTAGCAGTACTACTGCTTTCTCTGAGAGTGAGGCAGATATATATTATTACTGTATTAAACCTAGCAGTACTACTGATTTCTCTGAGAGGCAGATATTTATTATTACTGTGTAAAACCTAGCAGTACTACTGATTTCTCTGAGAGTGAGGCAGATATATATTATTACTGTATTAAACCTAGCAGTACTACTGATTTCTCTGAGAGGCAGATATATATTATTACTGTGTTAAACCTAGCAGTACTACTGATTTCTCTGAGAGTTAGGCAGATATATATTATTACTGTGTTAAACCTAGCAGTACTACTGATTTCTCTGAGAGTGAGGCAGATATATATTATTACTGTATTAAACCTAGCAGTACTTCTGATTTCTCTGAGAGGCAGATATATATTATTACTGTGTAAAACCTAGCAGTACTACTGATTTCTCTGAGAGTGAGGCAGATATATATTATTACTGTATTAAACCTAGCAGTACTACTGATTTCTCTGAGAGGCAGATATATATTTTTACTGTGTTAAACCTAGCAGTACTACTAATTTCTCTGAGAGGCAGATATATATTATTACTGTGTTAAACCTAGCAGTACTACTGATTTCTCTGAGAAGCAGATATATATTATTACTGTATAAAACCTAGCAGTACTACTGATTTCTCTGAGAGTGAGGCAGATATATATTATTACTGTATTAAACCTAGCAGTACTACTGATTTCTCTGAGAGGCAGATATATATTATTACTGTGTTAAACCTAGCAGTACTACTGATTTCTCTGAGAGTGAGGCAGATATATATTATTACTGTATTAAACCTAGCAGTACTACTGCTTTCTCTGAGAGTGAGGCAGATATATATTATTACTGTATAAAACCTAGCAGTACTACTGATTTCTCTGAGAGTTAGGCAGATATATATTATTACTGTGTTAAACCTAGCAGTACTACTGATTTCTCTGAGAGTGAGGCAGATATATATTATTACTGTATTAAACCTAGCAGTACTTCTGATTTCTCTGAGAGGCAGATATATATTATTACTGTGTAAAACCTAGCAGTACTACTGATTTCTCTGAGAGTGAGGCAGATATATATTATTACTGTATTAAACCTAGCAGTACTACTGATTTCTCTGAGAGGCAGATATATATTTTTACTGTGTTAAACCTAGCAGTACTACTAATTTCTCTGAGAGGCAGATATATATTATTACTGTGTTAAACCTAGCAGTACTACTGATTTCTCTGAGAGGCAGATATATATTATTACTGTATAAAACCTAGCAGTACTACTGATTTCTCTGAGAGTGAGGCAGATATATATTATTGCTGTATAAAACCTAGCAGTACTACTGATTTCACTGAGAGTGAGGCAGATATATATTATTACTGTATTAAACCTAGCAGTACTACTGATTTCTCTGAGAGGCAGATATATATTATTACTGTGTAAAACCTAGCAGCAATACTGATTTCTCTGAGAGTGAGGCAGATATATATTATTACTGTATAAAACCTAGCAGTACTACTGATTTCTCTGAGAGGCAGATATATATTATTACTGTGTTAAACCTAGCAGTACTACTGATTTCTCTGAGTGAGGCAGATATATATTATAACTGTAATAAACATAGCAGTACTGCTGATTTCTCTGAGAGGCAGATATATATTATTAATGTGTAAAACCTAGCAGTACTACTGATTTCTCTGAGAGTGAGGCAGATATATATTATTACTGTAATAAACCTAGCACTACTACTGATTTCTCTGAGAGGGAGATATATATTATTACTGTGTTAAACCTAGCAGTACTACTGATTTCTCTGAGAGTGAGGCAGATATATATCATTACTGTGTAAAACCTAGCAGTACTACTGATTTCTCTGAGAGTGAGGCAGATATATATTATTACTGTATTAAACCTAGCAGTAATACTGATTTCTCTGAGAGTGAGGCAGATATATATCATTACTGTGTAAAACCTAGCAGTACTACTGATTTCACTGAGAGTGAGGCAGATATATATTATTACTGTATTAAACCTAGCAGTACTACTGATTTCTCTGAGAGGCAGATATATATTATTACTGTGTTAAACCTAGCAGTACTACTGATTTCTCTGAGAGTGAGGCAGATATATATTATTACTGTATTAAACCTAGCACTACTACTGATTTCTCTGAGAGGCAGATATATATTATTACTGTGTTAAACCTAGCAGTACTACTGATTTCTCTGAGAGGCAGATATATATTATTACTGTGTAAAACGTAGCAGTACTACTGCTTTCTCTGAGAGTGAGGCAGATATATATTATTACTGTATTAAACCTAGCAGTACTACTGATTTCTCTGAGAGGCAGATATTTATTATTACTGTGTAAAACCTAGCAGTACTACTGATTTCTCTGAGAGTGAGGCAGATATATATTATTACTGTATTAAACCTAGCAGTACTACTGATTTCTCTGAGAGGCAGATATATATTATTACTGTGTTAAACCTAGCAGTACTACTGATTTCTCTGAGAGTGATGCAGATATATATTATTACTGTATTAAACCTAGCAGTACTACTGATTTCTCTGAGAGGCAGATATATATTATTACTGTATAAAACCTAGCAGTACTACTGATTTCTCTGAGAGTTAGGCAGATATATATTATTACTGTGTTAAACCTAGCAGTACTACTGATTTCTGTGAGAGTGAGGCAGATATATATTATTACTGTGTAAAACCTAGCAGTACTACTGATTTCTCTGAGAGTGAGGCAGATATATATTATTACTGTATTAAACCTAGCAGTACTTCTGATTTCTCTGAGCGGCAGATATATATTATTACTGTGTAAAACCTAGCAGTACTACTGATTTCTCTGAGAGTGAGGCAGATATATATTATTACTGTATAAAACCTAGCAGTACTACTGATTTCACTGAGAGTGAGGCAGATAAATATTATTACTGTATTAAACCTAGCAGTACTACTGATTTCTCTGAGAGGCAGATATATATTATTACTGTGTTAAACCTAGCAGTACTACTGATTTCTCTGAGAGTGAGGCAGATATATATTATTACTGTATTAAACCTAGCACTACTACTGATTTCTCTGAGAGGCAGATATATATTATTACTGTGTTAAACCTAGCAGTACTACTGATTTCTCTGAGAGGCAGATATATATTATTACTGTGTAAAACGTAGCAGTACTACTGCTTTCTCTGAGAGTGAGGCAGATATATATTATTACTGTATTAAACCTAGCAGTACTACTAATTTCTCTGAGAGGCAGATATATATTATTACTGTGTTAAACCTAGCAGTACTACTGATTTCTCTGAGAGGCAGATATATATTATTACTGTATTAAACCTAGCAGTACTACTGATTTCTCTGAGAGGCAGATATATATTATTACTGTGTTAAACCTAGCAGTACTACTGATTTCTCTGAGAGTGAGGCAGATATATATTATTACTGTATTAAACCTAGCACTACTACTGATTTCTCTGAGAGGCAGATATATATTATTACTGTGTTAAACCTAGCAGTACTACTGATTTCTCTGAGAGGCAGATATATATTATTACTGTGTAAAACGTAGCAGTACTACTGCTTTCTCTGAGAGTGAGGCAGATATATATTATTACTGTATTAAACCTAGCAGTACTACTGATTTCTCTGAGAGGCAGATATTTATTATTACTGTGTAAAACCTAGCAGTACTACTGATTTCTCTGAGAGTGAGGCAGATATATATTATTACTGTATTAAACCTAGCAGTACTACTGATTTCTCTGAGAGGCAGATATATATTATTACTGTGTTAAACCTAGCAGTACTACTGATTTCTCTGAGAGTGATGCAGATATATATTATTACTGTATTAAACCTAGCAGTACTACTGATTTCTCTGAGAGGCAGATATATATTATTACTGTGTTAAACCTAGCAGTACTACTGATTTCTCTGAGAGTGAGGCAGATATATATTATTACTGTATTAAACCTAGCAGTACTACTGCTTTCTCTGAGAGTGAGGCAGATATATATTATTACTGTATAAAACCTAGCAGTACTACTGATTTCTCTGAGAGTTAGGCAGATATATATTATTACTGTGTTAAACCTAGCAGTACTACTGATTTCTCTGAGAGTGAGGCAGATATATATTATTACTGTATTAAACCTAGCAGTACTTCTGATTTCTCTGAGAGGCAGATATATATTATTACTGTGTAAAACCTAGCAGTACTACTGATTTCTCTGAGAGTGAGGCAGATATATATTATTACTGTATTAAACCTAGCAGTACTACTGATTTCTCTGAGAGGCAGATATATATTTTTACTGTGTTAAACCTAGCAGTACTACTAATTTCTCTGAGAGGCAGATATATATTATTACTGTGTTAAACCTAGCAGTACTACTGATTTCTCTGAGAAGCAGATATATATTATTACTGTATAAAACCTAGCAGTACTACTGATTTCTCTGAGAGTGAGGCAGATATATATTATTACTGTATTAAACCTAGCAGTACTACTGATTTCTCTGAGAGGCAGATATATATTATTACTGTGTTAAACCTAGCAGTACTACTGATTTCTCTGAGAGTGAGGCAGATATATATTATTACTGTATTAAACCTAGCAGTACTACTGCTTTCTCTGAGAGTGAGGCAGATATATATTATTACTGTATAAAACCTAGCAGTACTACTGATTTCTCTGAGAGTTAGGCAGATATATATTATTACTGTGTTAAACCTAGCAGTACTACTGATTTCTCTGAGAGTGAGGCAGATATATATTATTACTGTATTAAACCTAGCAGTACTTCTGATTTCTCTGAGAGGCAGATATATATTATTACTGTGTAAAACCTAGCAGTACTACTGATTTCTCTGAGAGTGAGGCAGATATATATTATTACTGTATTAAACCTAGCAGTACTACTGATTTCTCTGAGAGGCAGATATATATTTTTACTGTGTTAAACCTAGCAGTACTACTAATTTCTCTGAGAGGCAGATATATATTATTACTGTGTTAAACCTAGCAGTACTACTGATTTCTCTGAGAGGCAGATATATATTATTACTGTATAAAACCTAGCAGTACTACTGATTTCTCTGAGAGTGAGGCAGATATATATTATTGCTGTATAAAACCTAGCAGTACTACTGATTTCACTGAGAGTGAGGCAGATATATATTATTACTGTATTAAACCTAGCAGTACTACTGATTTCTCTGAGAGGCAGATATATATTATTACTGTGTAAAACCTAGCAGCAATACTGATTTCTCTGAGAGTGAGGCAGATATATATTATTACTGTATAAAACCTAGCAGTACTACTGATTTCTCTGAGAGGCAGATATATATTATTACTGTGTTAAACCTAGCAGTACTACTGATTTCTCTGAGTGAGGCAGATATATATTATAACTGTAATAAACATAGCAGTACTGCTGATTTCTCTGAGAGGCAGATATATATTATTAATGTGTAAAACCTAGCAGTACTACTGATTTCTCTGAGAGTGAGGCAGATATATATTATTACTGTAATAAACCTAGCACTACTACTGATTTCTCTGAGAGGGAGATATATATTATTACTGTGTTAAACCTAGCAGTACTACTGATTTCTCTGAGAGTGAGGCAGATATATATCATTACTGTGTAAAACCTAGCAGTACTACTGATTTCTCTGAGAGTGAGGCAGATATATATTATTACTGTATTAAACCTAGCAGTAATACTGATTTCTCTGAGAGTGAGGCAGATATATATCATTACTGTGTAAAACCTAGCAGTACTACTGATTTCACTGAGAGTGAGGCAGATATATATTATTACTGTATTAAACCTAGCAGTACTACTGATTTCTCTGAGAGGCAGATATATATTATTACTGTGTTAAACCTAGCAGTACTACTGATTTCTCTGAGAGTGAGGCAGATATATATTATTACTGTATTAAACCTAGCACTACTACTGATTTCTCTGAGAGGCAGATATATATTATTACTGTGTTAAACCTAGCAGTACTACTGATTTCTCTGAGAGGCAGATATATATTATTACTGTGTAAAACGTAGCAGTACTACTGCTTTCTCTGAGAGTGAGGCAGATATATATTATTACTGTATTAAACCTAGCAGTACTACTGATTTCTCTGAGAGGCAGATATTTATTATTACTGTGTAAAACCTAGCAGTACTACTGATTTCTCTGAGAGTGAGGCAGATATATATTATTACTGTATTAAACCTAGCAGTACTACTGATTTCTCTGAGAGGCAGATATATATTATTACTGTGTTAAACCTAGCAGTACTACTGATTTCTCTGAGAGTGATGCAGATATATATTATTACTGTATTAAACCTAGCAGTACTACTGATTTCTCTGAGAGGCAGATATATATTATTACTGTATAAAACCTAGCAGTACTACTGATTTCTCTGAGAGTTAGGCAGATATATATTATTACTGTGTTAAACCTAGCAGTACTACTGATTTCTGTGAGAGTGAGACAGATATAAATCATTACTGTGTTAAACCTAGCAGTACTACTGATTTCTCTGAGAGTGAGGCAGATATATATTATTACTGTATTAAACCTAGCAGTACTTCTGATTTCTCTGAGCGGCAGATATATATTATTACTGTGTAAAACCTAGCAGTACTACTGATTTCTCTGAGAGTGAGGCAGATATATATTATTACTGTATTAAACCTAGCAGTACTACTGATTTCTCTGAGAGGCAGATATATATTTTTACTGTGTTAAACCTAGCAGTACTACTAATTTCTCTGAGACGCAGATATATATTATTACTGTGTTAAACCTAGCAGTACTACTGATTTCTCTGAGAGGCAGATATATATTATTAATGTATAAAACCTAGCAGTACTACTGATTTCTCTGAGAGTGAGGCAGATATATATTATTGCTGTATAAAACCTAGCAGTACTACTGATTTCACTGAGAGTGAGGCAGATATATATTATTACCGTATTAAACCTAGCAGTACTACTGATTTCTCTGAGAGGCAGATATATATTATTACTGTGTAAAACCTAGCAGCAATACTGATTTCTCTGAGAGTGAGGCAGATATATATTATTACTGTATTAAACCTAGCAGTACTACTGATTTCTCTGAGAGGCAGATATATATTTTTACTGTGTTAAACCTAGCAGTACTACTAATTTCTCTGAGAGGCAGATATATATTATTACTGTGTTAAACCTAGCAGTACTACTGATTTCTCTGAGAGGCAGATATATATTATTACTGTATAAAACCTAGCAGTACTACTGATTTCTCTGAGAGTGAGGCAGATATATATTATTACTGTATTAAACCTAGCAGTACTACTGATTTCTCTGAGAGGCAGATATATATTATTACTGTGTTAAACCTAGCAGTACTACTGATTTCTCTGAGAGTGAGGCAGATATATATTATTACTGTATTAAACCTAGCAGTACTACTGCTTTCTCTGAGAGTGAGGCAGATATATATTATTACTGTATAAAACCTAGCAGTACTACTGATTTCTCTGAGAGTTAGGCAGATATATATTATTACTGTGTTAAACCTAGCAGTACTACTGATTTCTCTGAGAGTGAGGCAGATATATATTATTACTGTATTAAACCTAGCAGTACTTCTGATTTCTCTGAGAGGCAGATATATATTATTACTGTGTAAAACCTAGCAGTACTACTGATTTCTCTGAGAGTGAGGCAGATATATATTATTACTGTATTAAACCTAGCAGTACTACTGATTTCTCTGAGAGGCAGATATATATTTTTACTGTGTTAAACCTAGCAGTACTACTAATTTCTCTGAGAGGCAGATATATATTATTACTGTGTTAAACCTAGCAGTACTACTGATTTCTCTGAGAGGCAGATATATATTATTACTGTATAAAACCTAGCAGTACTACTGATTTCTCTGAGAGTGAGGCAGATATATATTATTGCTGTATAAAACCTAGCAGTACTACTGATTTCACTGAGAGTGAGGCAGATATATATTATTACTGTATTAAACCTAGCAGTACTACTGATTTCTCTGAGAGGCAGATATATATTATTACTGTGTAAAACCTAGCAGCAATACTGATTTCTCTGAGAGTGAGGCAGATATATATTATTACTGTATAAAACCTAGCAGTACTACTGATTTCTCTGAGAGGCAGATATATATTATTACTGTGTTAAACCTAGCAGTACTACTGATTTCTCTGAGTGAGGCAGATATATATTATAACTGTAATAAACATAGCAGTACTGCTGATTTCTCTGAGAGGCAGATATATATTATTAATGTGTAAAACCTAGCAGTACTACTGATTTCTCTGAGAGTGAGGCAGATATATATTATTACTGTAATAAACCTAGCACTACTACTGATTTCTCTGAGAGGGAGATATATATTATTACTGTGTTAAACCTAGCAGTACTACTGATTTCTCTGAGAGTGAGGCAGATATATATCATTACTGTGTAAAACCTAGCAGTACTACTGATTTCTCTGAGAGTGAGGCAGATATATATTATTACTGTATTAAACCTAGCAGTACTACTGATTTCTCTGAGAGTGAGGCAGATATATATCATTACTGTGTAAAACCTAGCAGTACTACTGATTTCACTGAGAGTGAGGCAGATATATATTATTACTGTATTAAACCTAGCAGTACTACTGATTTCTCTGAGAGGCAGATATATATTATTACTGTGTTAAACCTAGCAGTACTACTGATTTCTCTGAGAGTGAGGCAGATATATATTATTACTGTATTAAACCTAGCACTACTACTGATTTCTCTGAGAGGCAGATATATATTATTACTGTGTTAAACCTAGCAGTACTACTGATTTC
This sequence comes from Salmo salar, assembly GCF_965601325.2. NCBI lineage: Eukaryota > Metazoa > Chordata > Actinopteri > Salmoniformes > Salmonidae > Salmo > Salmo salar. Next base: position 598,025 of record NW_027675351.1, read on the forward strand.
TCTGAGAGGCAGATATATATTATTACTGTGTAAAACGTAGCAGTACTACTGCTTTCTCTGAGAGTGAGGCAGATATATATTATTACTGTATTAAACCTAGCAGTACTACTGATTTCTCTGAGAGGCAGATATTTATTATTACTGTGTAAAACCTAGCAGTACTACTGATTTCTCTGAGAGTGAGGCAGATATATATTATTACTGTATTAAACCTAGCAGTACTACTGATTTCTCTGAGAGGCAGATATATATTATTACTGTGTTAAACCTAGCAGTACTACTGATTTCTCTGAGAGTGATGCAGATATATATTATTACTGTATTAAACCTAGCAGTACTACTGATTTCTCTGAGAGGCAGATATATATTATTACTGTATAAAACCTAGCAGTACTACTGATTTCTCTGAGAGTTAGGCAGATATATATTATTACTGTGTTAAACCTAGCAGTACTACTGATTTCTGTGAGAGTGAGACAGATATAAATCATTACTGTGTTAAACCTAGCAGTACTACTGATTTCTCTGAGAGTGAGGCAGATATATATTATTACTGTATTAAACCTAGCAGTACTTCTGATTTCTCTGAGCGGCAGATATATATTATTACTGTGTAAAACCTAGCAGTACTACTGATTTCTCTGAGAGTGAGGCAGATATATATTATTACTGTATTAAACCTAGCAGTACTACTGATTTCTCTGAGAGGCAGATATATATTTTTACTGTGTTAAACCTAGCAGTACTACTAATTTCTCTGAGACGCAGATATATATTATTACTGTGTTAAACCTAGCAGTACTACTGATTTCTCTGAGAGGCAGATATATATTATTAATGTATAAAACCTAGCAGTACTACTGATTTCTCTGAGAGTGAGGCAGATATATATTATTGCTGTATAAAACCTAGCAGTACTACTGATTTCACTGAGAGTGAGGCAGATATATATTATTACCGTATTAAACCTAGCAGTACTACTGATTTCTCTGAGAGGCAGATATATATTATTACTGTGTAAAACCTAGCAGCAATACTGATTTCTCTGAGAGTGAGGCAGATATATATTATTACTGTATAAAACCTAGCAGTACTACTGATTTCTCTGAGAGGCAGATATATATTATTACTGTATTAATCCTAGCAGTACTACTGATTTCTCTGAGAGGCAGATATATATTATTACTGTGTTAAACCTAGCAGTACTACTGATTTCTCTGAGAGTGAGGCAGATATATATTATTACTGCATTAAACCTAGCACTACTACTGATTTCTCTGAGAGGCAGATATATATTATTACTGTGTTAAACCTAGCAGTACTACTGATTTCTCTGAGAGGCAGATATATATTATTACTGTGTTAAACCTAGCAGTACTACTGATTTCTCTGAGAGTGAGGCAGATATATATTATTACTGTATTAAACCTAGCAGTACTACTGATTTCTCTGAGAGGCAGATATATATTATTACTGTGTTAAACCTAGCAGTACTACTGATTTCTCTGAGAGTGAGGCAGATATATATTATAACTGTAATAAACATAGCAGTACTGCTGATTTCTCTGAGAGGCAGATATATATTATTAATGTGTAAAACCTAGCAGTACTACTGATTTCTCTGAGAGTGAGGCAGATATATATTATTACTGTAATAAACCTAGCACTACTACTGATTTCTCTGAGAGGGAGATGTATATTATTACTGTGTTAAACCTAGCAGTACTACTGATTTCTCTGAGAGTGAGGCAGATATATATCATTACTGTGTAAAACCTAGCAGTACTACTGATTTCTCTGAGAGTGAGGCAGATATATATTATTACTGTATTAAACCTAGCAGTACTACTGATTTCTCTGAGAGGCAGATATCTATTATTACTGTGTTAAACCTAGCAGTACTACTGATTTCTCTGAGAGTGAGGCAGATATATATTATTACTGTATTAAACCTAGCACTACTACTGATTTCTCTGAGAGGCAGATATATATTATTACTGTTTTAAACCTAGCAGTACTACTGATTTCTCTGAGAGTGAGGCAGATATATATTATTACTGTATTAAACCTAGCAGTACTACTGATTTCTCTGAGAGTGAGGCAGATATATATTATTACTGTATAAAACCTAGCAGTACTACTGATTTCAATGAGAGTTAGGCAGATATATATTATTACTGTGTTAAACCTAGCAGTACTACTGATTTCTCTGAGAGTGAGAAAGATATATATCATTACTGTGTAAAACCTAGCAGTACTACTGCTTTCTCTGAGAGTGAGGCAGATATATATTATAACTGTATTAAACCCAGCAGTACTACTGATTTCTCTGAGAGGCAGATATCTTTTATTACTGTGTAAAACCTAGCAGTACTACTGATTTCTCTGAGAGTGAGGCAGATATATATTATTACTGTATAAAACCTAGCAGTACTACTGATTTCACTGAGAGTGAGGCAGATATATATTATTACTGTATTAAACCTAGCAGTACTACTGATTTCTCTGAGAGGCAGATATATATTATTACTGTGTTAAACCTAGCAGTACTACTGATTTCTCTGAGAGTGAGGCAGATATATATTATTACTGTATTAAACCTAGCACTACTACTGATTTCTCTGAGAGGCAGATATATATTATTACTGTGTTAAACCTAGCAGTACTACTGATTTCTCTGAGAGTGAGGCAGATATATATTATTACTGTATTAAACCTAGCAGTACTACTGATTTCTCTGAGAGGCAGATATATATTATTACTGTGTTAAACCTAGCAGTACTACTGATTTCTCTGAGAGTGAGGCAGATATATATTATAACTGTAATAAACATAGCAGTACTGCTGATTTCTCTGAGAGGCAGATATATTTTATTAATGTGTAAAACCTAGCAGTACTACTGATTTCTCTGAGAGTGAGGCAGATATATATTATTACTGTAATAAACCTAGCACTACTACTGATTTCTCTGAGAGGGAGATATATATTATTACTGTGTTAAACCTAGCAGTACTACTGATTTCTCTGAGAGTGAGGCAGATAAATATCATTACTGTGTAAAACCTAGCAGTACTACTGATTTCTCTGAGAATGAGGCAGATATATATTATTACTGTATTAAACCTAGCAGTACTACTGATTTCTCTGAGAGGCATATATCTATTATTACTGTGTTAAACCTAGCAGTACTACTGATTTCTCTGAGAGTGAGGCAGATATATATTATTACTGTATTAAACCTAGCACTACTACTGATTTCTCTGAGAGTGAGGCAGATATATATTATTACTGTATTAAACCTAGCAGTACTACTGATTTCTCTGAGAGTGAGGCAGATATATATTATTACTGTATAAAACCTAGCAGTACTACTGATTTCTCTGAGAGTTAGGCAGATATATATTATTACTGTGTTAAACCTAGCAGTACTACTGATTTCTCTGAGAGTGAGAAAGATATATATCATTACTGTGTAAAACCTAGCAGTACTACTGATTTCTCTGAGAGGCAGATATATATTATTACTGTATTAAACCTAGCAGTACTACTGATTTCTCTGAGAGGCAGATATATATTATTACTGTGTTAAACCTAGCAGTACTACTGATTTCTCTGAGAGTGAGGCAGATATATATTATTACTGCATTAAACCTAGCACTACTACTGATTTCTCTGAGAGGCAGATATATATTATTACTGTGTTAAACCTAGCAGTACTACTGATTTCTCTGAGAGGCAGATATATATTATTACTGTGTTAAACCTAGCAGTACTACTGATTTCTCTGAGAGTGAGGCAGATATATATTATTACTGTATTAAACCTAGCAGTACTACTGATTTCTCTGAGAGGCAGATATATATTATTACTGTGTTAAACCTAGCAGTACTACTGATTTCTCTGAGAGTGAGGCAGATATATATTATAACTGTAATAAACATAGCAGTACTGCTGATTTCTCTGAGAGGCAGATATATATTATTAATGTGTAAAACCTAGCAGTACTACTGATTTCTCTGAGAGTGAGGCAGATATATATTATTACTGTAATAAACCTAGCACTACTACTGATTTCTCTGAGAGGGAGATATATATTATTACTGTGTTAAACCTAGCAGTACTACTGATTTCTCTGAGAGTGAGGCAGATATATATCATTACTGTGTAAAACCTAGCAGTACTACTGATTTCTCTGAGAGTGATGCAGATATATATTATTACTGTATTAAACCTAGCAGTACTACTGATTTCTCTGAGAGTGAGGCAGATATATATCATTACTGTGTAAAACCTAGCAGTACTACTGATTTCACTGAGAGTGAGGCAGATATATATTATTACTGTATTAAACCTAGTAGTACTACTGATTTCTCTGAGAGGCAGATATATATTATTACTGTGTTAAACCTAGCAGTACTACTGATTTCTCTGAGAGTGAGGCAGATATATATTATTACTGTATTAAACCTAGCACTACTACTGATTTCTCTGAGAGGCAGATATATATTATTACTGTGTTAAACCTAGCAGTACTACTGATTTCTCTGAGAGTGTGGCAGATATATATTATAACTGTATTAAACCTAGCAGTACTACTGATTTCTCTGAGAGGCAGATATATATTATTACTGTGTAAAACCTAGCAGTACTACTGATTTCTCTGAGAGTGAGGCAGATATATATTATTACTGTATAAAACCTAGCAGTACTACTGATTTCACTGAGAGTGAGGCAGATATATATTATTACTGTATTAAACATAGCAGTACTATTGATTTCTCTGAGAGGCAGATATATATTATTACTGTGTTAAACCTAGCAGAACTACTGATTTCTCTGAGAGTGAGGCAGATATATATTATTACTGTATTAAACCTAGCACTACTACTGATTTCTCTGAGAGGCAGATATATATTATTACTGTTTTAAACCTAGCAGTACTACTGATTTCTCTGAGAGTGAGGCAGATATATATTATTACTGTATTAAACCTAGCAGTACTACTGATTTCTCTGAGAGTGAGGCAGATATATATTATTACTGTATAAACCCTAGCAGTACTACTGATTTCTCTGAGAGTTAGGCAGATATATATTATTACTGTGTTAAACCTAGCAGTACTACTGATTTCTCTGAGAGTGAGAAAGATATATATCATTACTGTGTAAAACCTAGCAGTACTACTGATTTCTCTGAGAGTGAGGCAGATATATATTATTACTGTATTAAACCTAGAAGTACTACTGATTTCTAAGAGAGGCAGATATATATTATTACTGTGTAAAACGTAGCAGTACTACTGCTTTCTCTGAGAGTGAGGCAGATATATATTATAACTGTATTAAACCTAGCAGTACTACTGATTTCTCTGAGAGGCAGATATATATTATTACTGTGTAAAACCTAGCAGTACTACTGATTTCTCTGAGAGTGAGGCAGATATATATTATTACTGTATAAAACCTAGCAGTACTACTGATTTCACTGAGAGTGAGGCAGATAAATATTATTACTGTATTAAACCTAGCAGTACTACTGATTTCTCTGAGAGGCAGATATATATTATTACTGTGTTAAACCTAGCAGTACTACTGATTTCTCTGAGAGTGAGGCAGATATAAATTATTACTGTATTAAACCTAGCACTACTACTGATTTCTCTGAGAGGCAGATATATATTATTACTGTGTTAAACCTAGCAGTACTACTGATTTCTCTGAGAGGCAGATATATATTATTACTGTGTAAAACGTAGCAGTACTACTGCTTTCTCTGAGAGTGAGGCAGATATATATTATTACTGTATTAAACCTAGCAGTACTACTAATTTCTCTGAGAGGCAGATATATATTATTACTGTGTTAAACCTAGCAGTACTACTGATTTCTCTGAGAGGCAGATATATATTATTACTGTATTAAACCTAGCAGTACTACTGATTTCTCTGAGAGGCAGATATATATTATTACTGTGTTAAACCTAGCAGTACTACTGATTTCTCTGAGAGTGAGGCAGATATATATTATTACTGTATTAAACCTAGCACTACTACTGATTTCTCTGAGAGGCAGATATATATTATTACTGTGTTAAACCTAGCAGTACTACTGATTTCTCTGAGAGGCAGATATATATTATTACTGTGTAAAACGTAGCAGTACTACTGCTTTCTCTGAGAGTGAGGCAGATATATATTATTACTGTATTAAACCTAGCAGTACTACTGATTTCTCTGAGAGGCAGATATTTATTATTACTGTGTAAAACCTAGCAGTACTACTGATTTCTCTGAGAGTGAGGCAGATATATATTATTACTGTATTAAACCTAGCAGTACTACTGATTTCTCTGAGAGGCAGATATATATTATTACTGTGTTAAACCTAGCAGTACTACTGATTTCTCTGAGAGTGATGCAGATATATATTATTACTGTATTAAACCTAGCAGTACTACTGATTTCTCTGAGAGGCAGATATATATTATTACTGTGTTAAACCTAGCAGTACTACTGATTTCTCTGAGAGTGAGGCAGATATATATTATTACTGTATTAAACCTAGCAGTACTACTGATTTCTCTGAGAGTGAGGCAGATATATATTATAACTGTAATAAACATAGCAGTACTGCTGATTTCTCTGAGAGGCAGATATATATTATTAATGTGTAAAACCTAGCAGTACTACTGATTTCTCTGAGAGTGAGGCAGATATATATTATTACTGTAATAAACCTAGCACTACTACTGATTTCTCTGAGAGGGAGATATATATTATTACTGTGTTAAACCTAGCAGTACTACTGATTTCTCTGAGAGTGAGGCAGATATATATCATTACTGTGTAAAACCTAGCAGTACTACTGATTTCTCTGAGAGTGATGCAGATATATATTATTACTGTATTAAACCTAGCAGTACTACTGATTTCTCTGAGAGTGAGGCAGATATATATCATTACTGTGTAAAACCTAGCAGTACTACTGATTTCACTGAGAGTGAGGCAGATATATATTATTACTGTATTAAACCTAGTAGTACTACTGATTTCTCTGAGAGGCAGATATATATTATTACTGTGTTAAACCTAGCAGTACTACTGATTTCTCTGAGAGTGAGGCAGATATATATTATTACTGTATTAAACCTAGCACTACTACTGATTTCTCTGAGAGGCAGATATATATTATTACTGTGTTAAACCTAGCAGTACTACTGATTTCTCTGAGAGTGTGGCAGATATATATTATAACTGTATTAAACCTAGCAGTACTACTGATTTCTCTGAGAGGCAGATATATATTATTACTGTGTAAAACCTAGCAGTACTACTGATTTCTCTGAGAGTGAGGCAGATATATATTATTACTGTATAAAACCTAGCAGTACTACTGATTTCACTGAGAGTGAGGCAGATATATATTATTACTGTATTAAACCTAGCAGTACTATTGATTTCTCTGAGAGGCAGATATATATTATTACTGTGTTAAACCTAGCAGAACTACTGATTTCTCTGAGAGTGAGGCAGATATATATTATTACTGTATTAAACCTAGCACTACTACTGATTTCTCTGAGAGGCAGATATATATTATTACTGTTTTAAACCTAGCAGTACTACTGATTTCTCTGAGAGTGAGGCAGATATATATTATTACTGTATTAAACCTAGCAGTACTACTGATTTCTCTGAGAGTGAGGCAGATATATATTATTACTGTATAAACCCTAGCAGTACTACTGATTTCTCTGAGAGTTAGGCAGATATATATTATTACTGTGTTAAACCTAGCAGTACTACTGATTTCTCTGAGAGTGAGAAAGATATATATCATTACTGTGTAAAACCTAGCAGTACTACTGATTTCTCTGAGAGTGAGGCAGATATATATTATTACTGTATTAAACCTAGAAGTACTACTGATTTCTAAGAGAGGCAGATATATATTATTACTGTGTAAAACGTAGCAGTACTACTGCTTTCTCTGAGAGTGAGGCAGATATATATTATAACTGTATTAAACCTAGCAGTACTACTGATTTCTCTGAGAGGCAGATATATATTATTACTGTGTAAAACCTAGCAGTACTACTGATTTCTCTGAGAGTGAGGCAGATATATATTATTACTGTATAAAACCTAGCAGTACTACTGATTTCACTGAGAGTGAGGCAGATAAATATTATTACTGTATTAAACCTAGCAGTACTACTGATTTCTCTGAGAGGCAGATATATATTATTACTGTGTTAAACCTAGCAGTACTACTGATTTCTCTGAGAGTGAGGCAGATATATATTATTACTGTATTAAACCTAGCACTACTACTGATTTCTCTGAGAGGCAGATATATATTATTACTGTGTTAAACCTAGCAGTACTACTGATTTCTCTGAGAGGCAGATATATATTATTACTGTGTAAAACGTAGCAGTACTACTGCTTTCTCTGAGAGTGAGGCAGATATATATTATTACTGTATTAAACCTAGCAGTACTACTAATTTCTCTGAGAGGCAGATATATATTATTACTGTGTTAAACCTAGCAGTACTACTGATTTCTCTGAGAGGCAGATATATATTATTACTGTATTAAACCTAGCAGTACTACTGATTTCTCTGAGAGGCAGATATATATTATTACTGTGTTAAACCTAGCAGTACTACTGATTTCTCTGAGAGTGAGGCAGATATATATTATTACTGTATTAAACCTAGCACTACTACTGATTTCTCTGAGAGGCAGATATATATTATTACTGTGTTAAACCTAGCAGTACTACTGATTTCTCTGAGAGGCAGATATATATTATTACTGTGTAAAACGTAGCAGTACTACTGCTTTCTCTGAGAGTGAGGCAGATATATATTATTACTGTATTAAACCTAGCAGTACTACTGATTTCTCTGAGAGGCAGATATTTATTATTACTGTGTAAAACCTAGCAGTACTACTGATTTCTCTGAGAGTGAGGCAGATATATATTATTACTGTATTAAACCTAGCAGTACTACTGATTTCTCTGAGAGGCAGATATATATTATTACTGTGTTAAACCTAGCAGTACTACTGATTTCTCTGAGAGTGATGCAGATATATATTATTACTGTATTAAACCTAGCAGTACTACTGATTTCTCTGAGAGGCAGATATATATTATTACTGTGTTAAACCTAGCAGTACTACTGATTTCTCTGAGAGTGAGGCAGATATATATTATTACTGTATTAAACCTAGCAGTACTACTGATTTCTCTGAGAGTGAGGCAGATATATATTATTACTGTATAAAACCTAGCAGTACTACTGATTTCTCTGAGAGTTAGGCAGATATATATTATTACTGTGTTAAACCTAGCAGTACTACTGATTTCTCTGAGAGTGAGGCAGATATATATTATTACTGTATTAAACCTAGCAGTACTTCTGATTTCTCTGAGAGGCAGATATATATTATTACTGTGTAAAACCTAGCAGTACTACTGATTTCTCTGAGAGTGAGGCAGATATATATTATTACTGTATTAAACCTAGCAGTACTACTGATTTCTCTGAGAGGCAGATATATATTTTTACTGTGTTAAACCTAGCAGTACTACTAATTTCTCTGAGATGCAGATATATATTATTACTGTGTTAAACCTAGCAGTACTACTGATTTCTCTGAGAGGCAGATATATATTATTACTGTATAAAACCTAGCAGTACTACTGATATATCTGAGAGTGAGGCAGATATATATTATTGCTGTATAAAACCTAGCAGTACTACTGATTTCACTGAGAGTGAGGCAGATATATATTATTACTGTATTAAACCTAGCAGTACTACTGATTTCTCTGAGAGGCAGATATATATTATTACTGTGTAAAACCTAGCAGCAATACTGATTTCTCTGAGAGTGAGGCAGATATATATTATTACTGTATAAAACCTAGCAGTACTACTGATTTCTCTGAGAGGCAGATATATATTATTACTGTGTTAAACCTAGCAGTACTACTGATTTCTCTGAGTGAGGCAGATATATATTATAACTGTAATAAACATAGCAGTACTGCTGATTTCTCTGAGAGGCAGATATATATTATTAATGTGTAAAACCTAGCAGTACTACTGATTTCTCTGAGAGTGAGGCAGATATATATTATTACTGTAATAAACCTAGCACTACTACTGATTTCTCTGAGAGGGAGATATATATTATTACTGTGTTAAACCTAGCAGTACTACTGATTTCTCTGAGAGTGAGGCAGATATATATCATTACTGTGTAAAACCTAGCAGTACTACTGATTTCTCTGAGAGTGAGGCAGATATATATTATTACTGTATTAAACCTAGCAGTACTACTGATTTCTCTGAGAGTGAGGCAGATATATATCATTACTGTGTAAAACCTAGCAGTACTACTGATTTCACTGAGAGTGAGGCAGATATATATTATTACTGTATTAAACCTAGCAGTACTACTGATTTCTCTGAGAGGCAGATATATATTATTACTGTGTTAAACCTAGCAGTACTACTGATTTCTCTGAGAGTGAGGCAGATATATATTATTACTGTATTAAACCTAGCACTACTACTGATTTCTCTGAGAGGCAGATATATATTATTACTGTGTTAAACCTAGCAGTACTACTGATTTCTCTGAGAGGCAGATATATATTATTACTGTGTAAAACGTAGCAGTACTACTGCTTTCTCTGAGAGTGAGGCAGATATATATTATTACTGTATTAAACCTAGCAGTACTACTGATTTCTCTGAGAGGCAGATATTTATTATTACTGTGTAAAACCTAGCAGTACTACTGATTTCTCTGAGAGTGAGGCAGATATATATTATTACTGTATTAAACCTAGCAGTACTACTGATTTCTCTGAGAGGCAGATATATATTATTACTGTGTTAAACCTAGCAGTACTACTGATTTCTCTGAGAGTGATGCAGATATATATTATTACTGTATTAAACCTAGCAGTACTACTGATTTCTCTGAGAGGCAGATATATATTATTACTGTATAAAACCTAGCAGTACTACTGATTTCTCTGAGAGTTAGGCAGATATATATTATTACTGTGTTAAACCTAGCAGTACTACTGATTTCTGTGAGAGTGAGACAGATATAAATCATTACTGTGTTAAACCTAGCAGTACTACTGATTTCTCTGAGAGTGAGGCAGATATATATTATTACTGTATTAAACCTAGCAGTACTTCTGATTTCTCTGAGCGGCAGATATATATTATTACTGTGTAAAACCTAGCAGTACTACTGATTTCTCTGAGAGTGAGGCAGATATATATTATTACTGTATTAAACCTAGCAGTACTACTGATTTCTCTGAGAGGCAGATATATATTTTTACTGTGTTAAACCTAGCAGTACTACTAATTTCTCTGAGAGGCAGATATATATTATTACTGTGTTAAACCTAGCAGTACTACTGATTTCTCTGAGAGGCAGATATATATTATTAATGTATAAAACCTAGCAGTACTACTGATTTCTCTGAGAGTGAGGCAGATATATATTATTGCTGTATAAAACCTAGCAGTACTACTGATTTCACTGAGAGTGAGGCAGATATATATTATTACCGTATTAAACCTAGCAGTACTACTGATTTCTCTGAGAGGCAGATATATATTATTACTGTGTAAAACCTAGCAGCAATACTGATTTCTCTGAGAGTGAGGCAGATATATATTATTACTGTATAAAACCTAGCAGTACTACTGATTTCTCTGAGAGGCAGATATATATTATTACTGTATTAATCCTAGCAGTACTACTGATTTCTCTGAGAGGCAGATATATATTATTACTGTGTTAAACCTAGCAGTACTACTGATTTCTCTGAGAGTGAGGCAGATATATATTATTACTGCATTAAACCTAGCACTACTACTGATTTCTCTGAGAGGCAGATATATATTATTACTGTGTTAAACCTAGCAGTACTACTGATTTCTCTGAGAGGCAGATATATATTATTACTGTGTTAAACCTAGCAGTACTACTGATTTCTCTGAGAGTGAGGCAGATATATATTATTACTGTATTAAACCTAGCAGTACTACTGATTTCTCTGAGAGGCAGATATATATTATTACTGTGTTAAACCTAGCAGTACTACTGATTTCTCTGAGAGTGAGGCAGATATATATTATAACTGTAATAAACATAGCAGTACTGCTGATTTCTCTGAGAGGCAGATATATATTATTAATGTGTAAAACCTAGCAGTACTACTGATTTCTCTGAGAGTGAGGCAGATATATATTATTACTGTAATAAACCTAGCACTACTACTGATTTCTCTGAGAGGGAGATATATATTATTACTGTGTTAAACCTAGCAGTACTACTGATTTCTCTGAGAGTGAGGCAGATATATATCATTACTGTGTAAAACCTAGCAGTACTACTGATTTCTCTGAGAGTGAGGCAGATATATATTATTACTGTATTAAACCTAGCAGTACTACTGATTTCTCTGAGAGGCAGATATCTATTATTACTGTGTTAAACCTAGCAGTACTACTGATTTCTCTGAGAGTGAGGCAGATATATATTATTACTGTATTAAACCTAGCACTACTACTGATTTCTCTGAGAGGCAGATATATATTATTACTGTTTTAAACCTAGCAGTACTACTGATTTCTCTGAGAGTGAGGCAGATATATATTATTACTGTATTAAACCTAGCAGTACTACTGATTTCTCTGAGAGTGAGGCAGATATATATTATTACTGTATAAAACCTAGCAGTACTACTGATTTCAATGAGAGTTAGGCAGATATATATTATTACTGTGTTAAACCTAGCAGTACTACTGATTTCTCTGAGAGTGAGAAAGATATATATCATTACTGTGTAAAACCTAGCAGTACTACTGCTTTCTCTGAGAGTGAGGCAGATATATATTATAACTGTATTAAACCCAGCAGTACTACTGATTTCTCTGAGAGGCAGATATCTTTTATTACTGTGTAAAACCTAGCAGTACTACTGATTTCTCTGAGAGTGAGGCAGATATATATTATTACTGTATAAAACCTAGCAGTACTACTGATTTCACTGAGAGTGAGGCAGATATATATTATTACTGTATTAAACCTAGCACTACTACTGATTTCTCTGAGAGGCAGATATATATTATTACTGTGTTAAACCTAGCAGTACTACTGATTTCTCTGAGAGTGAGGCAGATATATATTATTACTGTATTAAACCTAGCAGTACTACTGATTTCTCTGAGAGGCAGATATATATTATTACTGTGTTAAACCTAGCAGTACTACTGATTTCTCTGAGAGTGAGGCAGATATATATTATAACTGTAATAAACATAGCAGTACTGCTGATTTCTCTGAGAGGCAGATATATTTTATTAATGTGTTAAACCTAGCAGTACTACTGATTTCTCTGAGAGTGAGGCAGATATATATCATTACTGTGTAAAACCTAGCAGTACTACTGATTTCTCTGAGAATGAGGCAGATATATATTATTACTGTATTAAACCTAGCTGTACTACTGATTTCTCTGAGAGGCAGATATCTATTATTACTGTGTTAAACCTAGCAGTACTACTGATTTCTCTGAGAGTGAGGCAGATATATATTATTACTGTATTAAACCTAGCACTACTACTGATTTCTCTGAGAGTGAGGCAGATATATATTATTACTGTATTAAACCTAGCAGTACTACTGATTTCTCTGAGAGTGAGGCAGATATATATTATTACTGTATAAAACCTAGCAGTACTACTGATTTCTCTGAGAGTTAGGCAGATATATATTATTACTGTGTTAAACCTAGCAGTACTACTGATTTCTCTGAGAGTGAGAAAGATATATATCATTACTGTGTAAAACCTAGCAGTACTACTGATTTCTCTGAGAGTGAGGCAGATATATATTATTACTGTATAAAACCTAGCAGTACTACTGATTTCTGTGAGAGTGAGACAGATATAAATCATTACTGTGTTAAACCTAGCAGTACTACTGATTTCTCTGAGAGGCAGATATATATTATTACTTTGTAAAACCTAGCAGTACTACTGATTTCTCTGAGAGTGAGGCAGATATATATTATTACTGTATTAAACCTAGCAGTACTACTGATTTCTCTGAGAGGCAGATATATATTTTTACTGTGTTAAACCTAGCAGTACTACTAATTTCTCTGAGAGGCAGATATATATTATTACTGTGTTAAACCTAGCAGTACTACTGATTTCTCTGAGAGGCAGATATATATTATTACTGTATAAAACCTAGCAGTACTACTGATTTCTCTGAGAGTGAGGCAGATATATATTATTGCTGTATAAAACCTAGCAGTACTACTGATTTCACTGAGAGTGAGGCAGATATATATTATTACCGTATTAAACCTAGCAGTACTACTGATTTCTCTGAGAGGCAGATATATATTATTACTGTGTAAAACCTAGCAGCAATACTGATTTCTCTGAGAGTGAGGCAGATATATATTATTACTGTATAAAACCTAGCAGTACTACTGATTTCTCTGAGAGGCAGATATATATTATTACTGTATTAAACCTAGCAGTACTACTGATTTCTCTGAGAGGCAGATATATATTATTACTGTGTTAAACCTAGCAGTACTACTGATTTCTCTGAGAGTGAGGCAGATATATATTATTACTGCATTAAACCTAGCACTACTACTGATTTCTCTGAGAGGCAGATATATATTATTACTGTGTTAAACCTAGCAGTACTACTGATTTCTCTGAGAGGCAGATATATATTATTACTGTGTTAAACCTAGCAGTACTACTGATTTCTCTGAGAGTGAGGCAGATATATATTATTACTGTATTAAACCTAGCAGTACTACTGATTTCTCTGAGAGGCAGATATATATTATTACTGTGTTAAACCTAGCAGTACTACTGATTTCTCTGAGAGTGAGGCAGATATATATTATAACTGTAATAAACATAGCAGTACTGCTGATTTCTCTGAGAGGCAGATATATATTATTAATGTGTAAAACCTAGCAGTACTACTGATTTCTCTGAGAGTGAGGCAGATATATATTATTACTGTAATAAACCTAGCACTACTACTGATTTCTCTGAGAGGCAGATATATATTATTACTGTGTTAAACCTAGCAGTACTACTGATTTCTCTGAGAGTGAGGCAGATATATATTATTACTGTATTAAACCTAGCAGTACTACTGATTTCTCTGAGAGGCAGATATATATTATTACTGTGTTAAACCTAGCAGTACTACTGATTTCTCTGAGAGTGAGGCAGATATATATTATAACTGTAATAAACATAGCAGTACTGCTGATTT
The DNA here is from genome assembly GCF_965601325.2 of Salmo salar. Lineage (NCBI taxonomy): Eukaryota > Metazoa > Chordata > Actinopteri > Salmoniformes > Salmonidae > Salmo > Salmo salar. The sequence goes on from NW_027675351.1 coordinate 613,398, forward strand.
CTCTGAGAGGCAGATATATTTTATTAATGTGTAAAACCTAGCAGTACTACTGATTTCTCTGAGAGTGAGGCAGATATATATTATTACTGTAATAAACCTAGCACTACTACTGATTTCTCTGAGAGGGAGATATATATTATTACTGTGTTAAACCTAGCAGTACTACTGATTTCTCTGAGAGTGAGGCAGATATATATCATTACTGTGTAAAACCTAGCAGTACTACTGATTTCTCTGAGAATGAGGCAGATATATATTATTACTGTATTAAACCTAGCAGTACTACTGATTTCTCTGAGAGGCAGATATCTATTATTACTGTGTTAAACCTAGCAGTACTACTGATTTCTCTGAGAGTGAGGCAGATATATATTATTACTGTATTAAACCTAGCACTACTACTGATTTCTCTGAGAGTGAGGCAGATATATATTATTACTGTATTAAACCTAGCAGTACTACTGATTTCTCTGAGAGTGAGGCAGATATATATTATTACTGTATAAAACCTAGCAGTACTACTGATTTCTCTGAGAGTTAGGCAGATATATATTATTACTGTGTTAAACCTAGCAGTACTACTGATTTCTCTGAGAGTGAGAAAGATATATATCATTACTGTGTAAAACCTAGCAGTACTACTGATTTCTCTGAGAGTGAGGCAGATATATATTATTACTGTATAAAACCTAGCAGTACTACTGATTTCTGTGAGAGTGAGACAGATATAAATCATTACTGTGTTAAACCTAGCAGTACTACTGATTTCTCTGAGAGTGAGGCAGATATATATTATTACTGTATTAAACCTAGCAGTACTTCTGATTTCTCTGAGAGGCAGATATATATTATTACTTTGTAAAACCTAGCAGTACTACTGATTTCTCTGAGAGTGAGGCAGATATATATTATTACTGTATTAAACCTAGCAGTACTACTGATTTCTCTGAGAGGCAGATATATATTTTTACTGTGTTAAACCTAGCAGTACTACTAATTTCTCTGAGAGGCAGATATATATTATTACTGTGTTAAACCTAGCAGTACTACTGATTTCTCTGAGAGGCAGATATATATTATTACTGTATAAAACCTAGCAGTACTACTGATTTCTCTGAGAGTGAGGCAGATATATATTATTGCTGTATAAAACCTAGCAGTACTACTGATTTCACTGAGAGTGAGGCAGATATATATTATTACCGTATTAAACCTAGCAGTACTACTGATTTCTCTGAGAGGCAGATATATATTATTACTGTGTAAAACCTAGCAGCAATACTGATTTCTCTGAGAGTGAGGCAGATATATATTATTACTGTGTAAAACCTAGCAGCAATACTGATTTCTCTGAGAGTGAGGCAGATATATATTATTACTGTATAAAACCTAGCAGTACTACTGATTTCTCTGAGAGGCAGATATATATTATTACTGTATTAAACCTAGCAGTACTACTGATTTCTCTGAGAGGCAGATATATATTATTACTGTGTTAAACCTAGCAGTACTACTGATTTCTCTGAGAGTGAGGCAGATATATATTATTACTGCATTAAACCAAGCACTACTACTGATTTCTCTGAGAGGCAGATATATATTATTACTGTGTTAAACCTAGCAGTACTACTGATTTCTCTGAGAGGCAGATATATATTATTACTGTGTTAAACCTAGCAGTACTACTGATTTCTCTGAGAGTGAGGCAGATATATATTATTACTGTATTAAACCTAGCAGTACTACTGATTTCTCTGAGAGGCAGATATATATTATTACTGTGTTAAACCTAGCAGTACTACTGATTTCTCTGAGAGTGAGGCAGATATATATTATAACTGTAATAAACATAGCAGTACTGCTGATTTCTCTGAGAGGCAGATATATATTATTAATGTGTAAAACCTAGCAGTACTACTGATTTCTCTGAGAGTGAGGCAGATATATATTATTACTGTAATAAACCTAGCACTACTACTGATTTCTCTGAGAGGCAGATATATATTATTACTGTGTTAAACCTAGCAGTACTACTGATTTCTCTGAGAGTGAGGCAGATATATATTATTACTGTATTAAACCTAGCAGTACTACTGATTTCTCTGAGAGGCAGATATATATTATTACTGTGTTAAACCTAGCAGTACTACTGATTTCTCTGAGAGTGAGGCAGATATATATTATAACTGTAATAAACATAGCAGTACTGCTGATTTCTCTGAGAGGCAGATATATTTTATTAATGTGTAAAACCTAGCAGTACTACTGATTTCTCTGAGAGTGAGGCAGATATATATTATTACTGTAATAAACCTAGCACTACTACTGATTTCTCTGAGAGGGAGATATATATTATTACTGTGTTAAACCTAGCAGTACTACTGATTTCTCTGAGAGTGAGGCAGATATATATCATTACTGTGTAAAACCTAGCAGTACTACTGATTTCTCTGAGAATGAGGCAGATATATATTATTACTGTATTAAACCTAGCAGTACTACTGATTTCTCTGAGAGGCAGATATCTATTATTACTGTGTTAAACCTAGCAGTACTACTGATTTCTCTGAGAGTGAGGCAGATATATATTATTACTGTATTAAACCTAGCACTACTACTGATTTCTCTGAGAGTGAGGCAGATATATATTATTACTGTATTAAACCTAGCAGTACTACTGATTTCTCTGAGAGTGAGGCAGATATATATTATTACTGTATAAAACCTAGCAGTACTACTGATTTCTCTGAGAGTTAGGCAGATATATATTATTACTGTGTTAAACCTAGCAGTACTACTGATTTCTCTGAGAGTGAGAAAGATATATATCATTACTGTGTAAAACCTAGCAGTACTACTGATTTCTCTGAGAGTGAGGCAGATATATATTATTACTGTATAAAACCTAGCAGTACTACTGATTTCTGTGAGAGTGAGACAGATATAAATCATTACTGTGTTAAACCTAGCAGTACTACTGATTTCTCTGAGAGTGAGGCAGATATATATTATTACTGTATTAAACCTAGCAGTACTTCTGATTTCTCTGAGAGGCAGATATATATTATTACTTTGTAAAACCTAGCAGTACTACTGATTTCTCTGAGAGTGAGGCAGATATATATTATTACTGTATTAAACCTAGCAGTACTACTGATTTCTCTGAGAGGCAGATATATATTTTTACTGTGTTAAACCTAGCAGTACTACTAATTTCTCTGAGAGGCAGATATATATTATTACTGTGTTAAACCTAGCAGTACTACTGATTTCTCTGAGAGGCAGATATATATTATTACTGTATAAAACCTAGCAGTACTACTGATTTCTCTGAGAGTGAGGCAGATATATATTATTGCTGTATAAAACCTAGCAGTACTACTGATTTCACTGAGAGTGAGGCAGATATATATTATTACCGTATTAAACCTAGCAGTACTACTGATTTCTCTGAGAGGCAGATATATATTATTACTGTGTAAAACCTAGCAGCAATACTGATTTCTCTGAGAGTGAGGCAGATATATATTATTACTGTATAAAACCTAGCAGTACTACTGATTTCTCTGAGAGGCAGATATATATTATTACTGTATTAAACCTAGCAGTACTACTGATTTCTCTGAGAGGCAGATATATATTATTACTGTGTTAAACCTAGCAGTACTACTGATTTCTCTGAGAGTGAGGCAGATATATATTATTACTGCATTAAACCTAGCACTACTACTGATTTCTCTGAGAGGCAGATATATATTATTACTGTGTTAAACCTAGCAGTACTACTGATTTCTCTGAGAGGCAGATATATATTATTACTGTGTTAAACCTAGCAGTACTACTGATTTCTCTGAGAGTGAGGCAGATATATATTATTACTGTATTAAACGTAGCAGTACTACTGATTTCTCTGAGAGGCAGATATATATTATTACTGTGTTAAACCTAGCAGTACTACTGATTTCTCTGAGAGTGAGGCAGATATATATTATAACTGTAATAAACATAGCAGTACTGCTGATTTCTCTGAGAGGCAGATATATATTATTAATGTGTAAAACCTAGCAGTACTACTGATTTCTCTGAGAGTGAGGCAGATATATATTATTACTGTAATAAACCTAGCACTACTACTGATTTCTCTGAGAGGGAGATATATATTATTACTGTGTTAAACCTAGCAGTACTACTGATTTCTCTGAGAGTGAGGCAGATATATATCATTACTGTGTAAAACCTAGCAGTACTACTGATTTCTCTGAGAGTGAGGCAGATATATATTATTACTGTATTAAACCTAGCAGTACTACTGATTTCTCTGAGAGGCAGATATCTATTATTACTGTGTTAAACCTAGCAGTACTACTGATTTCTCTGAGAGTGAGGCAGATATATATTATTACTGTATTAAACCTAGCACTACTACTGATTTCTCTGAGAGGCAGATATATATTATTACTGTTTTTAACCTAGCAGTACTACTGATTTCTCTGAGAGTGAGGCAGATATATATTATTACTGTATTAAACCTAGCAGTACTACTGATTTCTCTGAGAGTGAGGCAGATATATATTATTACTGTATAAAACCTAGCAGTACTACTGATTTCAATGAGAGTTAGGCAGATATATATTATTACTGTGTTAAACCTAGCAGTACTACTGATTTCTCTGAGAGTGAGAAAGATATATATCATTACTGTGTAAAACCTAGCAGTACTACTGCTTTCTCTGAGAGTGAGGCAGATATATATCATTACTGTGTAAAACCTAGCAGTACTACTGATTTCTCTGAGAGTGAGGCAGATATATATTATTACTGTATTAAACCTAGCAGTACTACTGATTTCTCTGAGAGGCAGATATCTATTATTACTGTGTTAAACCTAGCAGTACTACTGATTTCTCTGAGAGTGAGGCAGATATATATTATTACTGTATTAAACCTAGCACTACTACTGATTTCTCTGAGAGGCAGATATATATTATTACTGTTTTAAACCTAGCAGTACTACTGATTTCTCTGAGAGTGAGGCAGATATATATTATTACTGTATTAAACCTAGCAGTACTACTGATTTCTCTGAGAGTGAGGCAGATATATATTATTACTGTATAAAACCTAGCAGTACTACTGATTTCAATGAGAGTTAGGCAGATATATATTATTACTGTGTTAAAATTAGCAGTACTACTGATTTCTCTGAGAGTGAGAAAGATATATATCATTACTGTGTAAAACCTAGCAGTACTACTGCTTTCTCTGAGAGTGAGGCAGATATATATTATAACTGTATTAAACCCAGCAGTACTACTGATTTCTCTGAGAGGCAGATATCTTTTATTACTGTGTAAAACCTAGCAGTACTACTGATTTCTCTGAGAGTGAGGCAGATATATATTATTACTGTATAAAACCTAGCAGTACTACTGATTTCACTGAGAGTGAGGCAGATATATATTATTACTGTATTAAACCTAGCAGTACTACTGATTTCTCTGAGAGGCAGATATATATTATTACTGTGTTAAACCTAGCAGTACTACTGATTTCTCTGAGAGTGAGGCAGATATATATTATTACTGTATTAAACCTAGCACTACTACTGATTTCTCTGAGAGGCAGATATATATTATTACTGTGTTAAACCTAGCAGTACTACTGATTTCTCTGAGAGTGAGGCAGATATATATTATTACTGTATTAAACCTAGCAGTACTACTGATTTCTCTGAGAGGCAGATATATATTATTACTGTGTTAAACCTAGCAGTACTACTGATTACTCTGAGAGTGAGGCAGATATATATTATAACTGTAATAAACATAGCAGTACTGCTGATTTCTCTGAGAGGCAGATATATTTTATTAATGTGTAAAACCTAGCAGTACTACTGATTTCTCTGAGAGTGAGGCAGATATATATTATTACTGTAATAAACCTAGCACTACTACTGATTTCTCTGAGAGGGAGATATATATTATTACTGTGTTAAACCTAGCAGTACTACTGATTTCTCTGAGAGTGAGGCAGATATATATCATTACTGTGTAAAACCTAGCAGTACTACTGATTTCTCTGAGAATGAGGCAGATATATATTATTACTGTATTAAACCTAGCAGTACTACTGATTTCTCTGAGAGGCAGATATCTATTATTACTGTGTTAAACCTAGCAGTACTACTGATTTCTCTGAGAGTGAGGCAGATATATATTATTACTGTATTAAACCTAGCACTACTACTGATTTCTCTGAGAGTGAGGCAGATATATATTATTACTGTATTAAACCTAGCAGTACTACTGATTTCTCTGAGAGTGAGGCAGATATATATTATTACTGTATAAAACCTAGCAGTACTACTGATTTCTCTGAGAGTTAGGCAGATATATATTATTACTGTGTTAAACCTAGCAGTACTACTGATTTCTCTGAGAGTGAGAAAGATATATATCATTACTGTGTAAAACCTAGCAGTACTACTGATTTCTCTGAGAGTGAGGCAGATATATATTATTACTGTATAAAACCTAGCAGTACTACTGATTTCTGTGAGAGTGAGACAGATATAAATCATTACTGTGTTAAACCTAGCAGTACTACTGATTTCTCTGAGAGTGAGGCAGATATATATTATTACTGTATTAAACCTAGCAGTACTTCTGATTTCTCTGAGAGGCAGATATATATTATTACTTTGTAAAACCTAGCAGTACTACTGATTTCTCTGAGAGTGAGGCAGATATATATTATTACTGTATTAAACCTAGCAGTACTACTGATTTCTCTGAGAGGCAGATATATATTTTTACTGTGTTAAACCTAGCAGTACTACTAATTTCTCTGAGAGGCAGATATATATTATTACTGTGTTAAACCTAGCAGTACTACTGATTTCTCTGAGAGGCAGATATATATTATTACTGTATAAAACCTAGCAGTACTACTGATTTCTCTGAGAGTGAGGCAGATATATATTATTGCTGTATAAAACCTAGCAGTACTACTGATTTCACTGAGAGTGAGGCAGATATATATTATTACCGTATTAAACCTAGCAGTACTACTGATTTCTCTGAGAGGCAGATATATATTATTACTGTGTAAAACCTAGCAGCAATACTGATTTCTCTGAGAGTGAGGCAGATATATATTATTACTGTATAAAACCTAGCAGTACTACTGATTTCTCTGAGAGGCAGATATATATTATTACTGTATTAAACCTAGCAGTACTACTGATTTCTCTGAGAGGCAGATATATATTATTACTGTGTTAAACCTAGCAGTACTACTGATTTCTCTGAGAGTGAGGCAGATATATATTATAACTGTATTAAACCTAGCAGTACTACTGATTTCTCTGAGAGGCAGATATCTTTTATTACTGTGTAAAACCTAGCAGTACTACTGATTTCTGTGAGAGTGAGAAAGATATATATCATTACTGTGTAAAACCTAGCAGTACTACTGCTTTCTCTGAGAGTGAGGCAGATATATATTATAACTGTATTAAACCTAGCAGTACTACTGATTTCTCTGAGAGGCAGATATCTTTTATTACTGTGTAAAACCTAGCAGTACTACTGATTTCTCTGAGAGTGAGGCAGATATATATTATAACTGTAATAAACATAGCAGTACTGCTGATTTCTCTGAGAGCAGATATATATTATTAATGTGTAAAACCTAGCAGTACTACTGATTTCTCTGAGAGTGAGGCAGATATATATTATTACTGTAATAAACCTAGCACTACTACTGATTTCTCTGAGAGGGAGATATATATTATTACTGTGTTAAACCTAGCAGTACTACTGATTTCTCTGAGAGTGAGGCAGATATATATCATTACTGTGTAAAACCTAGCAGTACTACTGATTTCTCTGAGAGTGAGGCAGATATATATTATTACTGTATTAAACCTAGCAGTACTACTGATTTCTCTGAGAGGCAGATATCTATTATTACTGTGTTAAACCTAGCAGTACTACTGATTTCTCTGAGAGTGAGGCAGATATATATTATTACTGTATTAAACCTAGCACTACTACTGATTTCTCTGAGAGGCAGATATATATTATTACTGTTTTTAACCTAGCAGTACTACTGATTTCTCTGAGAGTGAGGCAGATATATATTATTACTGTATTAAACCTAGCAGTACTACTGATTTCTCTGAGAGTGAGGCAGATATATATTATTACTGTATAAAACCTAGCAGTACTACTGATTTCAATGAGAGTTAGGCAGATATATATTATTACTGTGTTAAACCTAGCAGTACTACTGATTTCTCTGAGAGTGAGAAAGATATATATCATTACTGTGTAAAACCTAGCAGTACTACTGCTTTCTCTGAGAGTGAGGCAGATATATATTATAACTGTATTAAACCTAGCAGTACTACTGATTTCTCTGAGAGGCAGATATCTTTTATTACTGTGTAAAACCTAGCAGTACTACTGATTTCTCTGAGAGTGAGGCAGATATATATTATTACTGTATAAAACCTAGCAGTACTACTGATTTCACTGAGAGTGAGGCAGATATATATTATTACTGTATTAAACCTAGCAGTACTACTGATTTCTCTGAGAGGCAGATATATATTATTACTGTGTTAAACCTAGCAGTACTACTGATTTCTCTGAGAGTGAGGCAGATATATATTATTACTGTATTAAACCTAGCACTACTACTGATTTCTCTGAGAGGCAGATATATATTATTACTGTGTTAAACCTAGCAGTACTACTGATTTCTCTGAGAGTGAGGCAGATATATATTATTACTGTATTAAACCTAGCAGTACTACTGATTTCTCTGAGAGGCAGATATATATTATTACTGTGTTAAACCTAGCAGTACTACTGATTTCTCTGAGAGTGAGGCAGATATATATTATAACTGTAATAAACATAGCAGTACTGCTGATTTCTCTGAGAGGCAGATATATTTTATTAATGTGTAAAACCTAGCAGTACTACTGATTTCTCTGAGAGTGAGGCAGATATATATTATTACTGTAATAAACCTAGCACTACTACTGATTTCTCTGAGAGGCAGATATATATTATTACTGTTTTAAACCTAGCAGTACTACTGATTTCTCTGAGAGTGAGGCAGATATATATTATTACTGTATTAAACCTAGCAGTACTACTGATTTCTCTGAGAGTGAGGCAGATATATATTATTACTGTATAAAACCTAGCAGTACTACTGATTTCTCTGAGAGTTAGGCAGATATATATTATTACTGTGTTAAACCTAGCAGTACTACTGATTTCTCTGAGAGTGAGAAAGATATATATCATTACTGTGTAAAACCTAGCAGTACTACTGATTTCTCTGAGAGTGAGGCAGATATATATTATTACTGTATTAAACCTAGAAGTACTACTGATTTCTAAGAGAGGCAGATATATATTATTACTGTGTAAAACGTAGCAGTACTACTGCTTTCTCTGAGAGTGAGGCAGATATATATTATAACTGTATTAAACCTAGCAGTACTACGGATTTCTCTGAGAGGCAGATATATATTATTACTGTGTAAAACCTAGCAGTACTACTGATTTCTCTGAGAGTGATGCAGATATATATTATTACTGTATAAAACCTAGCAGTACTACTGATTTCACTGAGAGTGAGGCAGATATATATTATTACTGTATTAAACCTAGCAGTACTACAGATTTCTCTGAGAGGCAGATATATATTATTACTGTGTTAAACCTAGCAGTACTACTGATTTCTCTGAGAGTGAGGCAGATATATATTATTACTGTATTAAACCTAGCACTACTACTGATTTCTCTGAGAGGTAGATATATATTATTACTGTGTTAAACCTAGCAGTACTACTGATTTCTCTGAGAGGCAGATATATATCATTACTGTGTAAAACCTAGCAGTACTACTGATTTCTCTGAGAGTGAGGCAGATATATATTATTACTGTATTAAACCTAGCACTACTACTGATTTCTCTGAGAGTGAGGCAGATATATATTATTACTGTATTAAACCTAGCACTACTACTGATTTCTCTGAGAGGCAGATATATATTATTACTGTGTTAAACCTAGCAGTACTACTGATTTCTCTGAGAGTGAGGCAGATATATATTATTACTGTATTAAACCTAGCAGTACTACTGATTTCTCTGAGAGGCAGATATATATTATTACTGTGTTAAACCTAGCAGTACTACTGAATTCTCTGAGAGTGAGGCAGATATATATTATAACTGTAATAAACATAGCAGTACTGCTGATTTCTCTGAGAGGCAGATATATTTTATTAATGTGTAAAACCTAGCAGTACTACTGATTTCTCTGAGAGTGAGGCAGATATATATTATTACTGTAATAAACCTAGCACTACTACTGATTTCTCTGAGAGAAAGATATATATTATTACTGTGTTAAACCTAGCAGTACTACTGATTTCTCTGAGAGTGAGGCAGATATATATCATTACTGTGTAAAACCTAGCAGTACTAGTGATTTCTCTGAGAGTGAGGCAGATATATATTATTACTGTATTAAACCTAGCAGTACTACTGATTTCTCTGAGAGGCAGATATCTATTATTACTGTGTTAAACCTAGCAGTACTACTGATTTCTCTGAGAGTGAGGCAGATATATATTATTACTGTATTAAACCTAGCACTACTACTGATTTCTCTGAGAGGCAGATATATATTATTACTGTTTTAAACCTAGCAGTACTACTGATTTCTCTGAGAGTGAGGCAGATATATATTATTACTGTATTAAACCTAGCAGTACTACTGATTTCTCTGAGAGTGAGGCAGATATATATTATTACTGTATAAAACCTAGCAGTACTACTGATTTCTCTGAGAGTTAGGCAGATATATATTATTACTGTGTTAAACCTAGCAGTACTACTGATTTCTCTGAGAGTGAGAAAGATATATATCATTACTGTGTAAAACCTAGCAGTACTACTGATTTCTCTGAGAGTGAGGCAGATATATATTATTACTGTATTAAACCTAGAAGTACTACTGATTTCTAAGAGAGGCAGATATATATTATTACTGTGTAAAACGTAGCAGTACTACTGCTTTCTCTGAGAGTGAGGCAGATATATATTATAACTGTATTAAACCTAGCAGTACTACGGATTTCTCTGAGAGGCAGATATATATTATTACTGTGTAAAACCTAGCAGTACTACTGATTTCTCTGAGAGTGATGCAGATATATATTATTACTGTATAAAACCTAGCAGTACTACTGATTTCACTGAGAGTGAGGCAGATATATATTATTACTGTATTAAACCTAGCAGTACTACTGATTTCTCTGAGAGGCAGATATATATTATTACTGTGTTAAACCTAGCAGTACTACTGATTTCTCTGAGAGTGAGGCAGATATATATTATTACTGTATTAAACCTAGCACTACTACTGATTTCTCTGAGAGGTAGATATATATTATTACTGTGTTAAACCTAGCAGTACTACTGATTTCTCTGAGAGGCAGATATATATCATTACTGTGTAAAACCTAGCAGTACTACTGATTTCTCTGAGAGTGAGGCAGATATATATTATTACTGTATTAAACCTAGCAGTACTACTGATTTCTCTGAGAGTGAGGCAGATATATATTATTACTGTGTTAAACCTAGCAGTACTACTGATTTCTCTGAGAGGCAGATATCTATTATTACTGTGTTAAACCTAGCAGTACTACTGATTTCTCTGAGAGTGAGGCAGATATATATCATTACTGTGTAAAACCTAGCAGTACTACTGATTTCTCTGAGAGTGAGGCAGATATATATTATTACTGTATTAAACCTAGCAGTACTACTGATTTCTCTGAGAGGCAGATATCTATTATTACTGTGTTAAACCTAGCAGTACTACTGATTTCGCTGAGAGTGAGGCAGATATATATTATTACTGTATTAAACCTAGCACTACTACTGATTTCTCTGAGAGGCAGATATATATTATTACTGTTTTAAACCTAGCAGTACTACTGATTTCTCTGAGAGTGAGGCAGATATATATTATTACTGTATTAAACCTAGCAGTACTACTGATTTCTCTGAGAGTGAGGCAGATATATATTATTACTGTATAAAACCTAGCAGTACTACTGATTTCTCTGAGAGTTAGGCAGATATATATTATTACTGTGTTAAACCTAGCAGTACTACTGATTTCTCTGAGAGTGAGAAAGATATATATCATTACTGTGTAAAACCTAGCAGTACTACTGATTTCTCTGAGAGTGAGGCAGATATATATTATTACTGTATTAAACCTAGAAGTACTACTGATTTCTAAGAGAGGCAGATATATATTATTACTGTGTAAAACGTAGCAGTACTACTGCTTTCTCTGAGAGTGAGGCAGATATATATTATAACTGTATTAAACCTAGCAGTACTACGGATTTCTCTGAGAGGCAGATATATATTATTACTGTGTAAAACCTAGCAGTACTACTGATTTCTCTGAGAGTGATGCAGATATATATTATTACTGTATAAAACCTAGCAGTACTACTGATTTCACTGAGAGTGAGGCAGATATATATTATTACTGTATTAAACCTAGCAGTACTACTGATTTCTCTGAGAGGCAGATATATATTATTACTGTGTTAAACCTAGCAGTACTACTGATTTCTCTGAGAGTGAGGCAGATATATATTATTACTGTATTAAACCTAGCACTACTACTGATTTCTCTGAGAGGTAGATATATATTATTACTGTGTTAAACCTAGCAGTACTACTGATTTCTCTGAGAGGCAGATATATATCATTACTGTGTAAAACCTAGCAGTACTACTGATTTCTCTGAGAGTGAGGCAGATATATATTATTACTGTATTAAACCTAGCAGTACTACTGATTTCTCTGAGAGTGAGGCAGATATATATTATTACTGTGTTAAACCTAGCAGTACTACTGATTTCTCTGAGAGTGAGGCAGATATATATTATTACTGTATTAAACCTAGCACTACTACTGATTTCTCTGAGAGGCAGATATATATTATTACTGTTTTAAACCTAGCAGTACTACTGATTTCTCTGAGAGTGAGGCAGATATATATTATTACTGTATTAAACCTAGCAGTACTACTGATTTCTCTGAGAGTGAGGCAGATATATATTATTACTGTATAAAACCTAGCAGTACTACTGATTTCTCTGAGAGTTAGGCAGATATATATTATTACTGTGTTAAACCTAGCAGTACTACTGATTTCTCTGAGAGTGAGAAAGATATATATCATTACTGTGTAAAACCTAGCAGTACTACTGATTTCTCTGAGAGTGAGGCAGATATATATTATTACTGTATTAAACCTAGCAGTACTACTGATTTCTCTGAGAGGCAGATATATATTATTACTGTGTAAAACCTAGCAGTACTACTGATTTCTCTGAGAGTGAGGCAGATATATATTATTACTGTACAAAACCTAGCAGTACTACTGATTTCACTGAGAGTGATGCAGATATATATTATTACTGTATTAAACCTAGCAGTACTACTGATTTCTCTGAGAGGCAGATATATATTATTACTGTGTTAAACCTAGCAGTACTACTGATTTCTCTGAGAGGCAGATATATATCATTACTGTGTAAAACCTAGCAGAACTACTGATTTCTCTGAGAGTAAGGCAGATATATATTATTACTGTATTAAACCTAGCACTACTACTGATTTCTCTGAGAGGCAGATATATATTATTACTGTGTTAAACCTAGCAGTACTAGTGATTTCTCTGAGAGGCAGATATATATTATTACTGTGTAAAACGTAGCAGTACTACTGCTTTCTCTGAGAGTGAGGCAGATATATATTATTACTGTATTAAACCTAGCAGTACTACTGATTTCTCTGAGAGGCAGATATATATTATTACTGTGTAAAACCTAGCAGTACTACTGATTTCTCTGAGAGTGAGGCAGATATATATTATTACTGTATTAAACCTAGCAGTACTACTGATTTCTCTGAGAGGCAGATATATATTATTACTGTGTTAAACCTAGCAGTACTACTGATTTCTCTGAGAGTGAGGCAGATATATATTATTACTGTATTAAACCTAGCAGTACTACTGATTTCTCTGAGAGTGAGGCAGATATATATTATTACTGTATAAAACCTAGCAGTACTACTGATTTCTCTGCGAGTTAGGCAGATATATATTATTACTGTGTTAAACCTAGCAGTACTACTGATTTCTCTGAGAGTGAGACAGATATAAATCATTACTGTGTAAAACCTAGCAGTACTACTGATTTCTCTGAGAGTGAGGCAGATATATATTACTACTGTGTTAAACCTAGCAGTACTACTAATTTCTCTGAGAGGCAGATATATATTATTACTATGTTAAACCTAGCAGTACTACTGATTTCTCTGAGAGGCAGATATATATTATTACTGTATAAAACCTAGCAGTACTACTGATTTCACTGAGAGTGAGGCAGATATATATTATTACTGTATTAAACCTAGCAGTACTACTGATTTCTCTGAGAGGCAGATATATATTATTACTGTGTTAAACCTAGCAGTAGTACAGATTTCTCTGAGAGTGAGGCAGATATATATTATTACTGTATTAAACCTAGCAATACTACTGATTTCTCTGAGAGGCAGATATATATTATTACTGTGTTAAACCTAGCAGTACTACTGATTTCTCTGAGAGTGAGGCAGATATATATTATTACTGTATTAAACCTAGCAGTACTACTGATTTCTCTGAGAGGCAGATATTATTACTGTGCTAAACCTAGCAGTACTACTAATTTCTCTGAGAGGCAGATATATATTATTACTGTGTTAAACCTAGCAGTACTACTGATTTCTCTGAGAGGCAGATATATATTATTACTGTATAAAACCTAGCAGTACTACTGATTTCACTGAGAGTGAGGCAGATATATATTATTACTGTGTTAAACCTAGCAGTACTACTGATTTCTCTGAGAGGCAGATATATATTATTACTGTGTTAAACCTAGCAGTACTACTGATTTCTCTGAGAGTGAGGCAGATATATATTATTACTGTATTAAACCTAGCACTACTACTGATTTCTCTGAGAGGCAGATATATATTATTACTGTGTTAAACCGAGCAGTACTACTGATTTCTCTGAGAGTGAGGCAGATATATATTATTACTGTATTAAACCTAGCAGTACTACTGATTTCACTGAGAGTGATGCAGATATATATTATTACTGTATTAAACCTAGCAGTACTACTGATTTCTCTGAGAGGCAGATATATATTATTACTGTGTTAAACCTAGCAGTACTACTGATTTCTCTGAGAGGCAGATATATATCATTACTGTGTAAAACCTAGCAGAACTACTGATTTCTCTGAGAGTGAGGCAGATATATATTATTACTGTATTAAACCTAGCACTACTACTGATTTCTCTGAGAGGCAGATATATATTATTACTCTGTTAAACCTAGCAGTACTACTGATTTCTCTGAGAGGCAGATATATATTATTACTGTGTAAAACGTAGCAGTACTACTGCTTTCTCTGAGAGTGAGGCAGATATATATTATTACTGTATTAAACCTAGCAGTACTACTGATTTCTCTGAGAGGCAGATATATATTATTACTGTGTAAAACCTAGCAGTACTACTGATTTCTCTGAGAGTGAGGCAGATATATATTATTACTGTATTAAACCTAGCAGTACTACTGATTTCTCTGAGAGGCAGATATATATTATTACTTTGTTAAACCTAGCAGTACTACTGATTTCTCTGAGAGTGAGGCAGATATATATTATTACTGTATTAAACCTAGCAGTACTACTGATTTCTCTGAGAGGCAGATATATATTATTACTGTGTTAAACCTAGCAGTACTACTGATTTCTCTGAGAGTGAGGCAGATATATATTATTACTGTATTAAACCTAGCAGTACTACTGATTTCTCTGAGAGTGAGGCAGATATATATTATTACTGTATAAAACCTAGCAGTACTACTGATTTCTCTGAGAGTTAGGCAGATATATATTATTACTGTGTTAAACCTAGCAGTACTACTGATTTCTCTGAGAGTGAGACAGATATAAATCATTACTGTGTAAAACCTAGCAGTACTACTGATTTCTCTGAGAGTGAGGCAGATATATATTATTACTGTGTTAAACCTAGCAGTACTACTAATTTCTCTGAGAGGCAGATATATATTATTACTATGTTAAACCTAGCAGTACTACTGATTTCTCTGAGAGGCAGATATATATTATTACTGTATAAAACCTAGCAGTACTACTGATTTCACTGAGAGTGAGGCAGATATATATTATTACTGTATTAAACCTAGCAGTACTACTGATTTCTCTGAGAGGCAGATATATATTATTACTGTGTTAAACCTAGCAGTACTACAGATTTCTCTGAGAGTGAGGCAGATATATATTATTACTGTATTAAACCTAGCACTACTACTGATTTCTCTGAGAGGCAGATATATATTATTACTGTGTTAAACCTAGCAGTACTACTGATTTCTCTGAGAGTGAGGCAGATATATATTATTACTGTATTAAACCTAGCAGAACTACTGATTTCTCTGAGAGTGAGTCAGATATATATTATTATTGTATTAAACCTAGCACTACTACTGATTTCTCTGAGAGGCAGATATATATTATTACTGTATTAAACCTAGCAGTACTACATATTTCTCTGAGAGTGAGGCAGATCTATATTATTACTGTATTAAACCTAGCAGTACTACTGATTTCTCTGAGAGGCAGATATATATTATTACTGTGTTAAACCTAGCAGTACTACTGATTTCTCTGAGAGTGAGGCAGATATATATTATTACTGTATTAAACCTAGCAGTACTACTGATTTCTCTGAGAGGCAGATATTATTACTGTGCTAAACCTAGCAGTACTACTAATTTCTCTGAGAGGCAGATATATATTATTACTGTGTTAAACCTAGCAGTACTACTGATTTCTCTGAGAGGCAGATATATATTATTACTGTATAAAACCTAGCAGTACTACTGATTTCACTGAGAGTGAGGCAGATATATATTATTACTGTATTAAACCTAGCAGTACTACTGATTTCTCTGAGAGGCAGATATATATTATTACTGTGTTAAACCTTGCAGTACTACTGATTTCTCTGAGAGTGAGGCAGATATATATTATTACTGTATTAAACCTAGCACTACTACTGATTTCTCTGAGAGGCAGATATATATTATTACTGTGTTAAACCGAGCAGTACTACTGATTTCTCTGAGAGTGAGGCAGATATATATTATTACTGTATTAAACCTAGCAGTACTACTGATTTCTCTGAGAGTGAGGCAGATATATATTATAACTGTATTAAACCTAGCAGTACTACTGATTTCTCTGAGAGGCAGATATTATTACTGTGCTAAACCTAGCAGTACTACAGATTTCTCTGAGAGTGAGGCAGATATATATTATTACTGTATTAAACCTAGCACTACTACTGATTTCTCTGAGAGGCAGATATATATTATTACTGTATTAAACCTAGCAGAACTACTGATTTCTCTGAGAGTGAGTCAGATATATATTATTATTGTATTAAACCTAGCACTACTACTGATTTCTCTGAGAGGCAGATATATATTATTACTGTATTAAACCTAGCAGTACTACATATTTCTCTGAGAGTGAGGCAGATCTATATTATTACTGTATTAAACCTAGCAGTACTACTGATTTCTCTGAGAGGCAGATATATATTATTACTGTGTTAAACCTAGCAGTACTACTGATTTCTCTGAGAGTGAGGCAGATATATATTATTACTGTATTAAACCTAGCAGTACTACTGATTTCTCTGAGAGGCAGATATTATTACTGTGCTAAACCTAGCAGTACTACTAATTTCTCTGAGAGGCAGATATATATTATTACTGTGTTAAACCTAGCAGTACTACTGATTTCTCTGAGAGGCAGATATATATTATTACTGTATAAAACCTAGCAGTACTACTGATTTCACTGAGAGTGAGGCAGATATATATTATTACTGTATTAAACCTAGCAGTACTACTGATTTCTCTGAGAGGCAGATATATATTATTACTGTGTTAAACCTAGCAGTACTACTGATTTCTCTGAGAGTGAGGCAGATATATATTATTACTGTATTAAACCTAGCACTACTACTGATTTCTCTGAGAGGCAGATATATATTATTACTGTGTTAAACCGAGCAGTACTACTGATTTCTCTGAGAGTGAGGCAGATATATATTATTACTGTATTAAACCTAGCAGTACTACTGATTTCTCTGAGAGTGAGGCAGATATATATTATTATTGTATTAAACCTAGCACTACTACTGATTTCTCTGAGAGGCAGATATATATTATTACTGTGTTAAACCTAGCAGTACTACTGATTTCTCTGAGAGTGAGGCAGATATATATTATAACTGTAATAAACATAACAGTACTACTGATTTCTCTGAGAGGCAGATATATATTATTACTGTGTAAAACCTAGCAGTACTACTGATTTCTCTGAGAGGCAGATATATATTATTACTGTGTTAAACCTAGCAGTACTACTGATTTCTCTGAGAGTGAGGCAGATATATATTATAACTGTAATAAACATAGCAGTACTACTGATTTCTCTGAGAGGCAGATATATATCATTACTGTGTAAAACCTAGCAGTACTACTGATTTCTCTGAGAGTGAGGCAGATATATATTATTAATGTATTAAACCTAGCAGTACTACTGATTTCTCTGAGAGGCAGATATATATTATTACTGTATTAAACCTAGCAGTACTACTGATTTCTCTGAGAGTGAGGCAGATATATATTATTACTGTGTAAAACGTAGCAGTACTACTGCTTTCTCTGAGAGTGAGGCAGATATATATTATTACTGTATTAAACCTAGCAGTACTACTGATTTCTCTGAGAGGCAGATATATATTATTACTGTATTAAACCTAGCAGTACTACTGATTTCTCTGAGAGGCAGATATATATTATTACTGTATTAAACCTAGCAGTACTACTGATTTCTCTGAGAGGCAGATATATATTATTACTGTATAAAACCTAGCAGTACTACTGATTTCTCTGAGAGGCAGATATATATTATTACTGTGTTAAACCTAGCAGTACTACTGATTTCTCTGAGAGGCAGATATATATTATTACTGTATTAAACCTAGCAGTACTACTGATTTCTCTGAGAGGCAGATATATATTATTACTGTGTAAAACCTAGCAGTACTACTGATTTCTCTGAGAGTGAGGCAGATATATATTATTACTGTGTTAAACCTAGCAGTACTACTGATTTCTCTGAGATGCAGATATATATTGTTACTGTATAAAACCTAGCAGTACTACTGATTTCACTGAGAGTGAGGCAGATATATATTATTACTGTATTAAACCTAGCAGTACTACTGATTTCTCTGAGAGGCAGATATATATTATTACTGTGTTAAACCTAGCAGTACTACTGATTTCTCTGAGAGTGAGGCAGATATATATTATTACTGTATTAAACCTAGCACTACTACTGATTTCTCTGAGAGGCAGATATATATTATTACTGTGTTAAACCGAGCAGTACTACTGATTTCTCTGAGAGTGAGGCAGATATATATTATTACTGTATTAAACCTAGCAGTACTACTGATTTCTCTGAGAGTGAGGCAGATATATATTATTATTGTAATAAACATAACAGTACTACTGATTTCTCTGAGAGGCAGATATATATTATTACTGTATTAAACCTAGCAGTACTATTGATTTCTCTGAGAGGCAGATATATATTATTACTGTGTTAAACCTAGCAGTACTACTGATTTCTCTGAGAGTGAGGCAGATATATATTATAACTGTAATAAACATAGCAGTACTACTGATTTCTCTGAGAGGCAGATATATATCATTACTGTGTCATACCTAGCAGTACTACTGATTTCTCTGAGAGTGAGGCAGATATATATTATTAATGTATTAAACCTAGCAGTACTACTGATTTCTCTGAGAGGCAGATATATATTATTACTGTATTAAACCTAGCAGTACTACTGATTTCTCTGAGAGTGAGGCAGATATATATTATTACTGTGTAAAACGTAGCAGTACTACTGCTTTCTCTGAGAGTGAGGCAGATATATATTATCACTGTATTAAACCTAGCAGTACTACTGATTTCTCTGAGAGGCAGATATATATTATTACTGTATTAAACCTAGCAGTACTACTGATTTCTCTGAGAGGCAGATATATATTATTACTGTGTTAAACCTAGCAGTACTACTGATTTCTCTGAGAGGCAGATATATATTATTACTGTATTAAACCTAGCAGTACTACTGATTTCTCTGAGAGGCAGATATATATTATTACTGTGTAAAACCTAGCAGTACTACTGATTTCTCTGAGAGTGAGGCAGATATATATTATTACTGTATTAAACCTAGCAGTACTACTGATTTCTCTGAGATGCAGATATATATTGTTACTGTATAAAACCTAGCAGTACTACTGATTTCACTGAGAGTGAGGCAGATATATATTATTACTGTGTTAAACCTAGCAGTACTACTGATTTCTCTGAGAGTGAGACAGATATTTATTATTACTGTATTAAACCTAGCAGTACGACTGATTTCTCTGAGAGTGAGGCAGATATATATTATTACTGTATTATACCTAGCAGTACTACTAATTTCTCTGAGAGGCAGATATATATTATTCGTGACAAAAGAATTCTAAATATTCCATTACCGTACTTCGAAGCATGTCAACCGCTGTTTAAAATACATTTTTATGCCATTTTTCTCATAAAAAAAGTGATAATATTCCGACCGGGAATCTGCGTTTAGATAAACAGACAAAGGAAAAGAAACCATTCGGTCGAAGCGGGCACGCGCCTAAGCCCATAGTACTCTGAGTGGCCACTTGCCAAAAGCGATAAAGTGTTTCAGCCAGAGCCTGCCTCGATATCGTTCAACGTTTTCCCGGGCTCTGAGACCCTATGGAAGACGTAGGAAGTGTCACGTTATTGCACAGATCCTAAGTCTTCAATAAAAAGAGCCAAGATGAAACACTACTTCTCAGACAGGCCACTTCCTGCTTGAAATCTTCTCAGGTTTTGGCCTGCCATAGGAGTTCTGTTATACTCACAGACACCATTCAAACAGTTTTAGAAACTTTAGGGTGTTTTCTATCCAAAGCCAATAATTATATGCATATTCTAGTTACTGGGCAGGTGTAGTAACCAGATTAAATCGGGTACGTTTTTTATCCAGCCGTGCAAATACTGCCCCCTATCCCCAACAGGTTAAACAACACTGTCTCTAGTCATTTCTCCTCTCCCATTTTCACATTTCTTTTGGTTATTTTCATAATCCATAGGCTAATCCTTTAGTCCATTTTCATAGTCCTAAAACAATATTAAACAAACACAACCTTCCCTCCGTGTGTGTGTGTGTGTGTGTGTGTGTGTGTGTGTGTGTGTGTGTGTGTGTGTGTGTGTGTGTGTGTGTGTGTGTACTGTAATCTCATGTTTTGTCCACAGAAACCAACAGGAGAGATCAGAGTCAGAGATTCTCAGTGGTCAGTCTTCCCAGAGTCATCAAACAGACCTGGACTCTATATTCAGTGTATGTGGTCCTGTTATGAACATTTGTTTTTGTTTTCCTCAAGTAAAGTTGATCTGTCAATCATTCATTATTGTGTTGATGAGAAAGCATTTCTTCTCTTGCTTAACTTATTTAATTTATTATTTCAGTTGCTTGAAGAGAAAATTATTACATTTGTGAAGAACGAGCTGAAAATGTTCAAGAGGAATCTTAGTCCAGAACTCCCACAAGGCTTTGAGAGTCAGAAGCAGCATGAGGAAGTGGTGGATGCTGAAGATGAGAAGCAGGAGAGCAGTGCCAGAGAGGGGGTTCTGAAGATCACACTGCATGTCCTGAGGAAAATGAACCAGAAAGAGCTTGCTGACACACTGGAGAAAAGTAAGAGCTGTTTTTTTTACTCATGTTGAATGCTTTTTAATAACATTTAAAATCTGTATCTAAAGTACAGCTAAAGTAGCTGTGTAACTCAATGATATTGTAGCAGCCTTAACACAACACCTAGTGACCTCATCAAGTAGCAGAAGGGATGTGTTGTGTTGATTAATTTAGAGAGAGAGACAGAGAGAGAGAGAGAGAGAGAGAGAGAGAGAGAGAGAGAGAGAGAGAATGAGAGAGAGAACATTAATAATACCATCAATAATACCAATAATAATATAATCAGTCACACCAGTCTGTAATGCATTATGAAAACATATACACATTTATACTGTCGTGTCTTTGGGCACCATTAGCTTGAAGACATGTTTATCAAATAACTCCCTGTAATTATTATCACGCGATTAAACTGATTAATCGTTTAACTATAATTAACTAGGAGATCGGGGCACCAAGGAAAATATTCAGATTGCAAAGTTATAATTTTCCTAATATAACTTTCCTATATTATAACATTATATATTATATTATATTATATTATAGGCCGATTATCTTCTGGTTTAAATGGTGTATTTTACCTCGCGTCCAGTCTCATTCCAAACGTCGTAAATTGTTGTATCTGCACGAATCCAGCCTTTACTAAAAGTCATCCATACATCAATTGTCTTAACCTGTTTAGGATAGGGGGCAGTATTGACACGGCTGGATAAAAAACATACCCGATTTAATCTGGTTACCACTCCTACCCAGTAACTAGAATATGCATATACTTATTACATATGGATAGAAAACACCCTACATTTTCTAAAACTGTTTGAATGGTGTCTGTGAGTATAACAGAACTCAAATGGCAGGTCAAAACCTGAGAGATTCCTTTACAGGAAGTGGCCTGTCTGACCATTTCTTGAACTTCTTTTCCATCTCTATCATTTACTAAGGATCTCTGCTCTAACGTGACACTTCCCACGTCGTCCATAGGCGCTCAGAGCCCGGGAAAAAACAGAATGTCGTCATTCCAGCCCCAGGCTGAAACACATTATCGCCTTTCTCAAGTGGCCGATCAAGGGACACTGGGCTTATGCGCGTGACCCCGACCGCCCCCGCCTTTGGGATTTTTTTCCTCTGCTTGCCGAAAAGGAGATTCCCTGTCGGAATATTATCGCTTTTCTACGAGAAAAATGTCGTAAAAATTGATTTTAAACAGCGGTTGACATGCTTCGAAGTACGGTAATGGAATACTTAGAATTTTATTGTCACGAATTGCGCCATGCGCGTGACACTTCTTTACTATTTCGGATAGTGTCTGGAACGCACGAACAAAACGCCGCTATTCGGATATAACGATGGATTATTTTGGACCAAACCAACATTTGTTATTGAAGTAGCAGTCCTGGGTGTGCATTCTGATGAAGACAACAAAAGGTAATCAAACTTTTATAATAGTAAATATGATTATGGTGAGTGCTAAACTTGCCGGGTGTCTAAATAGCGAGCCCGTGATGCCTGGGCTATGTACTTAGAATATTGCAAAATGTGCTTTCACCAAAAAGCTATTTTAAAATCGGACATATCGAGTGCATAGAGGAGGTCTGTATCTATAATTCTTAAAATAATTGTTATGCTTTTTGTGAACGTTTATCGTGAGTAATTTAGTAAAATGTTATCGAATTCCCCGGAAGTTTGCGGGGGGTATGCTAGTTCTGAACGTCACATGCTAATGTAAAAAGCTGGTTTTTGATATAAATATGAACTTGATTGAACAAAACATGCATGTATTGTATAACATAATGTCCTAGGGTTGTCATCTGATGAAGATCATCAAAGGTGAGTGCTGCATTTAGCTGTCTTCTGGGTTTTGGTGACATTATATGCTGGCTTGAAAAATGGGTGTCTGATTATTTCTGGCTTGGTACTCTGCTGACATAATCTAATGTTTTGCTTTCGTTGTAAAGCCTTTTTGAAATTGGACAGTGTGGTTAGATTAACGAGAGTCTTGTCTTTAAATGGCTGTAAAATAGTCATATGTTTGAGAAATTGAAGTAATAGGATTTTTAAGGTTTTGAAAATCGCGCCACAGGCTGGCAGTGGCTGTTACGTAGGTGGGACGAATTCGTCCCGCCTAGCCTAGAGAGGTTAAAATCATTTATTTACTAAACTAAGTAATTCACAGAAAGCATACAAACAGTAATTATCGTCACAAAGAATTGGTAGAGTAATGTGCCCTAGTGGGCTAAACAGGCATGGCTGGTGTCTTGTTAAACAAAGGGTCATAAAGGGCAGCTGAGGAGGCACACAGAGTTCATTAATATGAACAATTGATATGCTAACCCTTTGTACATGAACGCTCACTCATTCGGGAACAATCGCAATCAATATATATTTACGCTCACTGTGTCGTCGGGATCCTTGTTGGAGAGTTTTTGTCCTGTTGGAGAGTTTTTGTCCCGTTCTCTCTCTCTCGGTTAGAATGGATCTTTCAAAGCAACATTCATTAATGTCGTTATAGAATGGATGTTTCGTCGGTCTTCGCGTTCAATTATATAATTTCTAGCTGCAGACTATTAATTAATATCAAAGACTTGTTATTATTCTGTCGGTCTCGATAGTCTAAAAGTTTAACCACGTGGTATAGTTAACTTTCAGTAGAGGAATTGGATGGTCAAACCTTCGCTCTCTCTTCTGAGGTAAGCTGGTCTCATGAAAGAAAATCAGGGTGGGGGTTTTATACGTGAACATAGAACAGGCTTGTCACATGACGCCTGGTCCTGTCTGTGTCCCTGGGAGGCATGCCGATGACTGATTTAAGCTTTGAACAGAAATACATTCTATCACATTAACATCAGTACATAGCATCTCAACGTATTCCAAATAGCTTTATCCTTATTAATACATTTTATACAACCATTTAGATGCAAGTCCCATAGCTGAGGCTATTATATAAACAGTTTTATGGTAATATGGCTATATTGTCTCTTCTGAGTATCACACAATTGTACCAAGCGGACCAGTTCGTAGCTGGATTCTTCACCGATCTTTTATACCTTCTCCAGAACATGAATGTCGTTTGGTTCCCCAATTCTGTGAGTTGGAAGAATTTCCTTGTCTCTCTATGAAACCCCTCTCAGTCTCAACTGGGCCTGTTAGGCAGGACATTTCCTTTGGGATTTACGACCGCCTTGACAGGGCCTGGGTAGGGAGAGGTAGGTAGGGGGATGGTGCAAGGGGGAGGGGGTCAACTGTGCACCCTGTTCCCAGAGTGAGGGCAACGTCATGACAATACATTCAGTTAACCTGTTGGGTCTAGGGGGCAGCATTTGCACGTCTGGATAAAAAAAATGTACCCGATTTAATCTGGTTACTAATCCTACCCAGTAACTAGAATATGCATATACTTATTATATATGGATAGAAAACACTCTAAAGTTTCCAAAACTGTTTGAATGGTGTCTGTGAGTATAACAGAACTCATTTGGCAGGCAAAACCCTGAGACATTTTCTGACAGGAAGTGGATACCTGATGTGTTGTATTGACTTTAAACCTATCCCATTGAAAAACACAGGGGTTTAGGAATATTTTGGCACTTCCTATTGCTTCCACTAGATGTCACCAGCCTTTACAAAGTGTTTTGAGTCTTCTGGAGGGAGATCTGACCGAACAAGAGCCATGGAACGGTGATGTCCCATTAGACACCTGGCGCGCTACTTCATGTTGGGTACCACCGTTCCAATACCTTATAAAAGAGTATGCATTCGTCCACCTTGAATATTATTCATGTTCTGGTTAAAAAAGGCCCTAATGATTTATGCTATACAACGTTTGACATGTTTGAACGAACGGAAATATATTTTTTCCCCTCGTTCATGACGAGAAGTCCGGCTGGCTTACATCATGTGCTAACGAGACGGAGATTTTTGGACATAAATGATGAGCTTTTTTGAACAAAACTACATTCGTTATGGACCTGTGATACCTGGAAGTGACATCTGATGAAGAGAATCAAAGGTAATGGATTATTTACATAGTATTTTCGATTTTAGATCTCCCCAACATGACGTCTAGTCTGTATCGCAACGCGTATTTTTCTGGGCACAGTGCTCAGATTATTGCAAAGTGTGATTTCCCAGTAAGGTTATTTTTAAATCTGGCAAGTTGATTGCGTTCAAAAGATGTAAATCTATAATTCTTTAAATGACAATATAATATTTTACCAATGTTTTCTAATTTTAATTATTTAATTTGTGACGCTGACTTGACTGCCGGTTATTGGAGGGAAACGATTTCCTCAACATCAATGCCATAGTAAAACGCTGTTTTTGGATATAAATATCAACTTGATAGAACTAAAAATGCATGCATTGTCTAACATAATGTCCTAGGAGTGTCATCTGATGGAGATTGTAAAAGGTTAGTGTATCATTTTAGCTGGTTTTATGGTTTTGGTGACCCTGTCTTTGACTTGACAAAACATTACACACAACTCTTGTAAATGTACTGTCCTAACATACTCTAAATTTATGCTTTCGCCGTAAAATCTTTTTGAAATCGTAAAACGTGGTTAGATTAAGGAGATGTTTATCTTTCAAATGGTGTAACATAGTTGTATTTTTGAAAAATTTGAATTTTGACATTTATTTGGATTCAAATTTGCCGCTCTTGAAATGCACCTGCTGTTGATGGAGTGCACCACGGGTGGCACGCTAGCGTCCAACCTAGCCCCAAGAGGTTAAGAGAATAAATGATTATAATTTAAAATGTTATAACAGTCCTACAATACTGTAGGCATTAAAACAGACGTAATATTAATATCCTCTGTGCTATTTCTTCATTCAGATGAGCTTGCTGTGATTTGCCAACGTGAACTCAAATCAAATCTAAAGAAGAAGTTTCAATGTGTATTTGAGGGGATCGCTAAACAAGGAAACCCAACACTTCTCAATAAGATCTACACAGAGCTCTACATCACAGAGGGTGGAACAGGACAGGTCAATAATGAACATGAGCTGAGACAGATTGAGACAACAACCAGGAAACAAGCAAGACCAGACACTGCAATCAAATGTAACGACATCTTCAAACCCTTAACTGGACAAGACAAACGTATCAGAACTGTGCTGACAAAGGGAGTCGCTGGCATTGGAAAAACAGTCTCTGTGCAGAAGTTCATTCTGGACTGGGCTGAAGGAAAAGCAAATCAGGATGTTCAATTTGTATTTTCATTCCCTTTTCGGGAGCTGAATTTGATGAAAGGGGACAAACACACTTTGATTGAACTTCTTAATCACTTCTCAATGGAAACCAAACAATCAGGAATCTCCAACTACGACAAGTACAAAGTTCTGTTCATCTTTGATGGTCTGGATGAGTGCCGACTGCCCCTAGACTTCCAGAAGAACAAGATCTGTTGGGACGTCACAAAGTCAACCTCAGTGGATGTTCTGCTGACAAATCTCATCAAGGGAAATCTGCTTCCCTCTGCTCTCCTCTGGATAACTACCCGACCTGCAGCAGCCAATAAGATCCCTTCAGGGTGTGTTGACCAGGTGACAGAGGTACGAGGGTTCAATGACCCACAGAAGGAGGAGTACTTCAGGAAGAGATTCAGTGATGAGGACCTGGCCAGCAGAATCATCTCACACATAAAGACATCAAGGAGCCTCCACATCATGTGCCACATTCCAGTCTTCTGTTGGATTTCTGCAACAGTCCTCGAACACATGCTGAAACATAAGAGAGAAGAGATGCCCAAGACTCTGACTGAGATGTACACACACCTTGTGGTGTTTCATACCAAACAGAAGGATGAAAAGTATCTTGGGAAAGAAGAGACAGGTCCACACTGGAATAAAGAGAGCATTCTGTCACTGGGAAAACTGGCTTTTCAACAGCTTGTGAATGGCAATCTGATTTTCTATGAAGAAGACCTGAAAGAGGCTGGCATTGATGTCAATGAAGCCTCGGTGTACTCAGGATTGTGCACACAGCTCTTTAAAGAGGAATGTGTTCTGTACCAAGACAAGGTGTACTGCTTTGTTCATCTGAGCATTCAGGAGTTTCTGGCTGCTGTATATGTGTTCCTCTCATTCATCAACAACAATGAGAATCTAATGGCCGAACCGCAATCAACGTCCAGGAACCTTTCTGTGCTGTTCAGAGACAAGTCTGAAGTTTCTTTCTACAAGAGTGCTGTGGATAAAGCCTTACACAGTGAGATGGGAAACCTGGACCTTTTCCTCCGCTTCCTTCTGGGACTCTCACTGGAGTCCAATCAGAAGCACTTACGAGATCTACTGACAAAGACAAGAAGCAGCTCAAAGACCCATGAAAAAACAGTCAAGTACATCAAGGAGAAGATCAGGGAGAATCCCTCTCCAGAGAGGTGCATCAATCTGTTCCACTGTCTGAATGAACTGAATGACCATTCTCTAGTGGAGGAGATCCAAAGCTACCTGAGCTCAGGAAGTGTCTCAAAACCCAACCTGTCACCTGCACAGTGGTCAGCTCTGGTCTTTGTGTTGCTGACTTCAGAAAAGGAGCTGGATGTGTTTGACCTGAAGAAATACTCCAGATCAGAGGAAGGTCTTCTGAGGCTGCTGCCAGTGTTCAAAGCCTCCAGTGCATTTCTGTGAGTACATAAAATGACATATAAAATCTAATCATCAGGAAGAAATATTCAGGTTAAAGAAAAATATGCATTATAATATGTGTATAATATTACATTGAAAACATTGAATAAATGCATTGATTTTCACATTAGTATAACAATATGACCATACAATTGTAGCTGACGGAAGATGAATCTATATGTTGTTTGAGAGAATAAACCAAATGCATCTTCCATTGTCCTTCAACACTACTGGTGTTAACTAAACAGTGTGTTTGTGAAGTCATGATGATCTCGTTGCAGGCTGTCAGGCTGTGGAGTCACAGAGGAAGGCTGTGCTTCTCTGGTCTCAGCTCTGAGGTCAAACCCCTCACACCTGAGAGAGCTGGACCTGAGCTACAATCACCCAGGAGACTCAGGAGTCAGACTGCTCTCTGCTGGACTGGAGGATCCACACTGCAGTCTGGAGAAACTCAAGTATGTAGTTATATGCTGACTGTGTGTCCAGTGTGTGTGTGTCGTGTGTGTGTGTGTGTGTGTGTGTGTGTGTGTGTGTGTGTGTGTGTGTGTGTGTGTGTGTGTGTGTGTGTGTGTGTGTGTGTGTGTGTGTGTGTGTGTGTGTGTGTGTGTGTGTGTGTGTGTGTGTGTGTGTGTGTGTGTGTGTGTGTGAATAAATGCATTGATTTTCACATTAGTATAACAATATGACCATACAATTCTAGGACACAGAAGAAGAATATATATGTTGTTTGGGAGAATTAACCAAATGCATCTGCCATTGTCCTTCTACACTAAATTAACCTCTATGGGCTAGGTGGGACGCTTGCGTCCCACCTACGTAACAGCCACTGCCAGCCTGTGGCGCGATTTTCAAAACCTTAAAAATCCTATTACTTCAATTTCTCAAACATATGACTATTTTACAGCCATTTAAAGACAAGACTCTCGTTAATCTAACCACACTGTCCGATTTCAAAAAGGCTTTACAACGAAAGCAAAACATTAGATTATGTCAGCAGAGTACCAAGCCAGAAATAATCAGACACCCATTTTTCAAGCCAGCATATAATGTCACCAAAACCCAGAAGACAGCTAAATGCAGCACTCACCTTTGATGATCTTCATCAGATGACAACCCTAGGACATTATGTTATACAATACATGCATGTTTTGTTCAATCAAGTTCATATTTATATCAAAAACCAGCTTTTTACATTAGCATGTGACGTTCAGAACTAGCATACCCCCCGCAAACTTCCGGGGAATTCGCTAACATTTTACTAAATTACTCACGATAAACGTTCACAAAAAGCATAACAATTATTTTAAGAATTATAGATACAGACCTCCTCTATGCACTCGATATGTCCGATTTTAAAATAGCTTTTTGGTGAAAGCACATTTTGCAATATTCTAAGTACATAGCCCAGGCATCACGGGCTCGCTATTTAGACACCCGGCAAGTTTAGCACTCACCATAATCATATTTACTATTATAAAAGTTTGATTAACTTTTGTTGTCTTCGTCAGAATGCACACCCAGGACTGCTACTTCAATAACAAATGTTGGTTTGGTCCAAAATAATCCATCGTTATATCCGAATAGCGGCGTTTTGTTCGTGCGTTCCAGACACTATCCGAAATGGTAAAGAAGTGTCGCGCGCATGGCGCAATTCGTGACAATAAAATTCTAAATATTCCATTACCGTACTTCGAAGCATGTCAACCGCTGTTTAAAATCAATTTTTACGACATTTTTCTCGTAGAAAAGCGATAATATTCCGACAGGGAATCTCCTTTTCGGCAAACAGAGGAAAAAATCCCAAAGGCGGGGGCGGTCGGGGTCACGCGCATAAGCCCAGTGTCCCTTGATCGGCCACTTGAGAAAGGCGATAATGTGTTTCAGCCTGGGGCTGGAATGACGACATTCTGTTTTTTCCCGGGCTCTGAGCGCCTATGGACGACGTGGGAAGTGTCACGTTAGAGCAGAGATCCTTAGTAAATGATAGAGATGGAAAAGAAGTTCAAGAAATGGTCAGACAGGCCACTTCCTGTAAAGGAATCTCTCAGGTTTTGACCTGCCATTTGAGTTCTGTTATACTCACAGACACCATTCAAACAGTTTTAGAAAATGTAGGGTGTTTTCTATCCATATGTAATAAGTATATGCATATTCTAGTTACTGGGTAGGAGTGGTAACCAGATTAAATCGGGTATGTTTTTTATCCAGCCGTGTCAATACTGCCCCCTAGCCCTAACAGGTTAACAATGTGTTTGAAGTCATGATCTCTTTGTCAGGCTGTCATGCTGTGGAGTCACAGAGGAAGGCTGTGCTTCTCTGGTCTCAGCTCTGGAGTCAAACCCCTCACACCTGAGAGAGCTGGATCTGAGTAACAATGACCTGAAGCATTCAGGAGTGAAGCTGCTCTCTGCTGGACTAGGGAATCCCCACTGTAAACTGGAGACTCTGAGGTCAGTATTATCAGATATGAAAGTACTTTATGCATGTAGTTCTCCCATTTGAAAAAGTCGTAATTATTCGGACATATTACTTATAGTGTATTAAAGTAGTCATAAGTTTAGCATGTTGTCCCATATTCCATGCCTGCTGTCACGTTTCTCTAAGACAGAACCCAGAAGCAGACCAGGACAAGGTGAGTAAAATGAAGGTGAGTATTTATTGGTAGTCTTGATGTGTAATTTGAGTGATCCAGGAGACGGAGCAGCAGCAGAGGTGAGTTGATGAGAGTAGATGGGTGGATTCAATGACGTCACTGTATCCACCGACGGCCAGGCAAGGGAGTTGAATGTTCCGGGAGGATGACTGTAGACAGAGTAAACGGGGGGTGAGTAACCAGTAACAAGAACAAAACAACAAGACTAGCTCAGGAAACATGAGGCTGTTCGTTGCTAACGATCCAGCAGGGAATGGATGTCAGCTCAGGGCTTATGAAGAGGTGATGATCAGGACCAGGTGTGCAGAAGGTTGATGAGATGCAGGTGTATGGTAATCACTAGATCTCCCGCCTAACTTCGTTGCCTAGCAACCAGATAGGTTTCTGAACGCACCCTTAGACTCCAAACAGAAAACGGTCAGCTCAGGCAGAAACAGACTCAGGAAGCGGGATTCCTGACACCTGCAGTGATGCTTGTGATTTTACTAACAAAGATCAAACCCCCTCTGTTATTGGTAATGGTGAGAGGTTAGCATGTTTTGTTGTAGCCTCTGTTATTGGTAATGGTGAGAGGTTAGCTGTTTTGTTGTAGCCTCTGTTATTGGTAATGGTGAGAGGTTAGCATGTTCTGTTGTGGCCTCTGTAACTTTCTCACTCATTCTGATTCATGATTTATTCATGATTTTTCTTAATCATGGCATCATCAGAATTTATTTTTTAATCGTCAATCACATACAGTTGAAGTCGGAAGTGTACATACACTTAGGTTGGAGTCATTAAAACGTGTTTTTGAACCTCTCCACAAATTTCTTGTTAACAAACTATATAGTTTTGGCAAGTCGGTTAGGACATCTACTTTGTGCATGACACAAGTAATTTTTGAAACAATTGTTTACAGTCAGATTATTTCACTTATAATTCACTGTATCACAATTCCAGTGGGTCAGAAGTTTACATACACTAAGTTGACTGTGCCTTTAAACAGCATGGAAAATTCCAGAAAATCATGTTATGGCTTTAGAAGCATCTGGTAGGCTAATTGACATCATTTGGATGTATTTCAAGGCCTACCTTCAAACTCAGTGCCTCTTTGCTTGACATCATGGGAAAATGAAAAGAAATCAGCCAAGATCTCAGAAAAAAAATTGTAGACCTCCACAAGTATGGTTCATCCTTGGGAACAATTTCCAAACGCCTGAAGGTAACACGTTCATCTGTTCAAACAATAGTACGCAAGTCTAAACACCATGGGACCACACAGCAGCCATTCCGCTCAGGAAGAAGACGCGTTCTGTCTCCTAGAGATTAACTTACTTTGGTGCAAATCAATCCCAGAACAACAGCAAAGGACCTTGTGAAGATGTTGGAGGAAACAGGTACAAAAGTATCTATATCCACAGTAAAACGAGTCCTATATCGACATAATCTGAAAGGTTGCTCAGCAAGGAAGAAGCAACTGCTCCAAAACCACCATAAAAAAAGCCAGACTACGGTTTGCAACTGCACATGGGGACAAAGATCGTACTTTTTGGAGAAATGTCCTCTGGTCAGATGAAACAATACAAGAACTGTTTGGCCATAATGACCATCGTTATGTTTGGAGGAAAAAGGGGGAGGCTTGCAAGCCAAAGAATGTGCGAGCAAGAGGCCTACAAACCTGACTCAGTTACACCAGCTCTGTCAGGAGGATTGGGACAAAATTCACCCAACTTATTGTGGGAAGCTTGTGGAAGGCTACCCGAAACGTTTAACCCAAGTTAAACCATTTAAAGGCAATGCTACCAAATACTAATTGAGTGTATGTAAACTTCTGACCCACTGGGAATGTGATGAAAGAAAGAAAAGCTGAAATTAAACATTTTCTCTACTATTATTCTGACATTTCACATTCTTAAAATAAAGTGGTGATCCTAACTGACTTAAGACAGGGGACTTTTACTAGGATTAAATGTCAGGAATTGTAAAAATGGAGTTTAAATGTATTTGGCTAAGGTGTATGTAAACTTCTGACTTCAACTGTATGTATTAAAATACCCTCAAATAAAAGGTGACATTATATACTGTTACCTCATATGAAACATTTGATCTGAAATCCAAAATGTTGGAGTACAGAGCCACATTTAAAATGTTTGCTTCACTGTCAAAATAGATATGGTGTGGACTGTATACTCAATACAATCTAAATCTGATACCTCACTGTCTGTCTTTTGACTGATACTGCTTTTAAACTGGTCTGGTCAGTCTACTCAAATATTTGTACTATACATGTTTCTATCTGCAGGCAATACTTTGATCATTTGTCATTTTTAATGATGATACATTAATTTACGAATAGATATGGCAGGTTTCAGGACACTGATATCTGAAAAATGTTGAAAAATTATACTGCCACTATTTTCACCACCAAAGCATAGCAGTGTGATTTTAATATGATTTGACTCGTTGCAGGCTGTCAGGTTGTCTAGTCACAGAGGAAGGCTGTGCTTCTCTGGTCTCAGCTCTGAGGTCAAACCCCTCACACCTGAGAGAGCTGGACCTGAGTAACAATGAACTGAAGGATTCAGGAGTGAAGCTGCTCTCTGCTGGACTGGAGGATCCCCACTGTAAACTGGAGACTCTGAGGTCAGTATTCCTGTAGTTGGTCAACAAGTGATAACTGTTCACCAGATCCACATGTGTTTACCAGACACACATAGTCCACACCATATGTGTTTGGACAGTGAAGCTTACAGTTTTAAATGTGGTGCTGTGCTCCAGCATTTTGGATTTGAAATGTTTCATATTAGGTGACCTTACAGGATGTCACCTTTTTAGTTGAGGGTATTTTCATACATATCTGTTTTACCATTTACAAATTAAAGCACTTTCTGTACGTAGTTCTCCCATTTGAAGAAGTCTTAATTATTTGGACAAATTCACTTATATTGTATTAAAGTAGTCATGAGTTTAGTATTTAGTCCCATGTTCCATGCCTGCAGTGATTACATCAAGCTTGTGATTCTACAAACTTGTTGAATGCATTTACAGTTTGTTTTGGTTGTGTTTTGGATGATGTTTTTCCTAATAGAAACTGAATGGTGAATAATGTCCTGTCATTTTGGAGTCACTTCACTTGTATTGTCAGTAAGAATAGAAGATGTTTCTGAACACTTCTACATTCATGTGGATGCTACCATGATTATGAATAATCATGAATGAATCGTGAATAATGATAAATGAGAAATTTACAGAGGCACAAAGATCAGACCCCCTCTGTTATTGGTATTATTCTGTATACTTCTGGCACTTCTTTGGACACTGTGTTAACTAACTAACCAGACGAGCTTCAATGCCATACAACTCTCCTTCCGTGGCCTCCAACTGCTCTTAAATACAAGTAAAACTAAATGCATGCTCTTCAACCGATCGCTGCCTGCACCTGCCCGCCTGTCCAGCATCACTACTCTGGACGGTTCTGACTTAGAATATGTGGACAACTACAAATACCTAGGTGTCTGGTTAGACTGTAAAGTCTCCTTCCAGACTCACTATAAGCATCTCCAATCCAAAGTTAAATCTAGAATTGGCTTCCTATTTCGCAACATAGCATCCTTCACTCATGCTGCCAAACATACCCTTATAAAACTGACTATCCTACTGATCCTTGACTTCGGCGATGTCATTTACAAAATAGCTTCCAATACCCTACTCAATACATTGGATGCAGTCTATCACAGTGCCATCCGTTTTGTCACGAAAGCCCCATATACTACCCACCACTGCGACCTGTACGCTCTCGTTGGTTGGCCCTCGCTTCATATTCGTCGCCAAACCCACTGGCTCCAGGTCATCTTCAAGACCCTGCTAGGTAAAGTCCCCCCTTAACTCCGCTCACTGGTTACCATAGCAGCACCCACCTGTAGCACGCGCTCCAGCAGGTATATCTCTCTGGTCACCCCCAAAGCCAATTCCTCCTTCGGCCGCCTCTTCTTCCAGTTCTCTGCTGCCAATGACTGGAACGAACTACAAAAATCTCTAAAACTGGAAACACTTATCTCCCTCACTAGCTTTAAGCACCAGCTGTCAGAGCAGCTCACAGATTACTGCCCCTGTACATAGCCCATCTATAATTTAGCCCAACTACCTCTTCCCCTACTGTAATTATTTATTTAGCTCCTTTGCACCCCATTATTTCTACTTTGCACTTTTTTCCAATGCATATCTACCATTCCAGTGTTTTACTTGCTATATTGTATTTACTTTGCCACCATGGCCTTTTTTTGCCTTTACCTCCCTTATTTCACTTAATTTGCTCACATTGTATATAGACTTATTTTTCTACTGTATTATTGACTGTATGTTTGTGTAATACCCTTGTTTGAACCAAGTATTGAGTTTATTTGTTATAATTAATTGGTATTATATTTAAAAGATGATTGAATTGCTCCTAAACTGTAATGTTGTTAATGCATTATGCTTTTTGAAGAAATATTTATTTAATGTATAAGTGAATAGTTTGTTTTACTTTGAAGTTTACGTTTTGACCAATAAGGTCGCTTGTTAAGTTGTGGCCAATGGGAGTTGACCTGGTTAACGGGAGGGAAAAAGACGTTGATGAAAGGATGGACGTTTTACCTCAGGACGGTTGGTGAAGAAAAATTATAAAAGAAGACGACAGAACTACAACAAAACCCATAGCTACTAAGACATGAAGGGAAATACATGTTTTATTTAATAAAAGAGTTGTTATAATTTAGTTAAAACTTAGTAAAGACTGAAGCTACCGTCTCGTCGTGGAGGTATTAGCCAGCTAGAGGTTAGCCTAGCATCGTGTGACACCGGGAGATAATTGCTTGGGAAGCTAAACGAGTTCGTGTTGCCATGGGGATATCGGTTACGGCTAAGGAGTACTGTCTGCATGGGTAGCTGTGCTGCCTTGGACTTGGTGAGGAAACCTGCATGGAACTGCCATACTTCGCTGAGGGAATATCTACCAAGTAGTGAGTAACCACAATGTGAGGTGCTTATAAATAAATACATTGGTAATGGTGAGAGGTTAGCATGTTTTGTTGTAGCCTCTGTTATTGGTAATGGTGAGAGGTTAGCATGTTTTGTTGTAGCATCTGTTATTGGTAATGGTGAGAGGTTAGCATGTTTTGTTGTAGCCTCTGTTATTGGTAATGGTGAGAGGTTAGCATGTTTTGTTATAGCCTCTGTTATTGGTAATGGTGAGAGGTTAGCATGTTTTGTTGTAGCCTCTGTTATTGGTAATGGTGTGAGGTTAGCATGTTTTGTTGTAGCCTCTGTTATTGGTAATGGTGAGAGGTTAGCATGTTTTGTTGTAGCCTCTGTTATTGGTAATGGTGAGAGGTTAGCATGTTTTGTTGTAGCCTCTGTTATTGGTAATGGTGAGAGGTTAGCATGTTTTGTTGTAGCCTCTGTTATTGGTAATGGTGAGAGGTTAGCATGTTTTGTTGTATCCACTGTTATTGGTAATGGTGAGAGGTTAACATGTTTTGTTGTAGCCTCTGTTATTGGTAATGGTGAGAGGTTAGCATGTTTTGTTGTAGCCTCTGTTATTGGTAATGGTGAGAGGTTAGCATGTTTTGTTGTAGCCTCTGTTATTGGTAATGGTGAGAAGTTAGCATGTTTTGTTGTAGCCTCTGTTATTGGTAATGGTGAGAGGTTAGCATGTTTTGTTGTAGCCTCTGTTATTGGTAATGGTGAGAGGTTAGCATGTTTTGTTGTAGCCTCTGTTATTGGTAATGGTGAGGTTAGCATGTTTTGTTGTAGCCTCTGTTATTGGTAATGGTGAGAGGTTAGCATGTTTCGTTGTATCCTCTGTTATTGGTAATGGTGAGAGGTTAGCATGTTTTGTTGTAGTCTCTGTTATTGGTAATGGTGAGAGGTTAGCATGTTTTGTTGTATCCTCTGTTGTTGGTAATGGTGAGAGGTTAGCATGTTTTGTTGTAGCCTCTGTTATTGGTAATGGTGAGAGGTTAGCATGTTTTGTTGTAGCCTCTGTTATTGGTAATGGTGAGAGGTTAGCATGTTTTGTTGTAGCCTCTGTTATTGGTAATGGTGAGAGGTTAGCATGTTTTGTTGTAGCTTCTGTAACTTTCTCACTATTATTCATGATTCATTCATGATTTTTCTTAATCATGGCATCATCAGGATGCTTTTAGTAGTGTTTAGAAACATGTTATCTACTCACTTGTAAATAAAATGACTCGTGTCACCATCTGTAATGAACACGATGGGAGACAGAGAGCTGGTTTCAAGCGCAGGGCTCAGCAGGTGTTTATTATAAAGGACCACAGGAGGAGGCAGGTAGCTGGGTCCAGGGGCAGGCAGAAGGTCATACACAGGGGGTCCAAAAAGGCAACAGTACAGGCAGGGAAACGGCAAAAGGCATCATTAGTGAGGCAGGCAAAAACTATCATTCACAGGAGGATTATATACTGTCACCTCATATGAAACATTTGATCTGAAATCCAAAATGTTGGAGTTTAGAGCCACATTTAAAATGTTATCTTCACTCTCAAAATAGATATGATGTGGACTGTATACTCAATACAATCTAAATCTGATACCTCACTGTCTGTCTTCTGACTGATACTGCTTTTAAACTGGTCTGGTCAGTCTACTCAAATATTTGTACTATATATGTTTCTATCTGCAGGCAAAACTTTGATAATCTGTAATTTATATTGTGATACATTAATTTATGAATAGATATGGAAGGTTTCATGACACTGATATATCTGAATATGTTGAAGAAATATACTGCCACTATTTTCACCACCAAAGAATATCAGTGTGGTTTTAATATGATTTGACTCTTTGCAGGCTGTCAGGCTGTCTAGTCACAGAGGAAGGCTGTGCTTCTCTGGTCTCAGCTCTGAGGTCAAACCCCTCACACCTGAGAGAGCTGGACCTGAGCTACAATCACCAGGGAGACTCAGGAGTCAGACTGCTCTCTGCTGGACTGGAGGATCCACACTGCAGACTGGAGAAACTCAAGTATGTGGAGGGTTTATGTCAATGTTCATATCAGACATGTTTGACTTTTCAGGCTAGTTAAGACAAACATTCTGAACTCCACTTGGACAAAGTTATATGCTGTGTGTGTGTGTGTGTGTGTGTGTGTGTGTGTGTGTGTGAGTTCAGGTGTATCCCTCAATGACTGTCTGTTTTTCTACTTACCGCTACAGTGTGGAACATGGTGGAGAGAACAGAATGAAACCTGGACTTAGAAAATGTGAGTGTTGACTGCTGAAGAATATGACTAAGAATAAGTCTTAATTCAAGTTAAGTCAAAGACCACCATCATTACTGACTTGGTCATATTAAATATCATCTGTAGTTCTACAGAAGCACAAATCAGGGACACCAACGTTTACAAAGAGTTGATGTGTGTGTGTGTGTGTAATTAATGTGAATAAGTGTGTTTTATATTACCATACAGTATAACATATGATCATTCAACAAGTCTCAAGTTACCTTAACTTCTCCTTTTGATACCTAGAAACATCTACATTAAATGAATTAGTGAAAAGTGAGTTAACATTCTAATGTGAATGATGATGATTTCTAATAATGTGTCTGGTTTCATCAATCAGATGTCTGTGATCTCACACTGGACCCAAACACAGTAAACAGACTCCTCTCTCTGTCTGCGGAGAACAGAAAGGTGACATGTAGGAGAGAGGAGCAGCCGTATCCTGATCACCCAGAGAGATTTAAGGACATTAAACAGGTGCTGTGTAGAGAGGGTCTGACTGGGCGCTGTTACTGGGAGGTAGAGAGGAGTGGGGGGGCTGATATAGGAGTGGCATATAAAGGAATCAGCAGGAGAGGAAGGGGTTATGACTGTTATCTTGGATGTAATGACAAGTCCTGGAGTCTGTTCTGCTATGACAACAGTTACATTGCCTGTCATAATAATAACTCCACTACCATAGCCGTCCCCTCCTCCAGCTCCCACAGAGTAGGAGTGTATCTGGACTGGTCAGCCGGCACTCTGTCCTTCTATAGAGCCTCCTCTGACACACTGACCCACCTGATCACATTCACCTCCACATTCACTGAGCCCCTCTATCCAGGGTTTGGGGTTGATTATGAATCCTCAGTGTCCCTGAAATAATAACTGGACACACACACACACACACACTGGACACACACACACTGAACATACACTGAACACATACACACACACACACACGCACTGAAACACACACACACACGCACTGAAACACACACACACACACACTGAAACACATGCACACTCACTGGACACACACACACACACTCACTGGACACACACACACACACTCTGGACATACAAACACACACTGAACACACACACACACACACTGGACACACACACACTCGACACAGACACACACATGCTGGCCACCCACTCAAACTGGACAAACACACTGGACACACACACACACACACTGGACACACACACACTCACTGGACACACACACACTCACTGGACACACACACACACTGGACACACAGACTGGACACACATACACTCTCACTGGACACACATACACACTCACTGGACACACACACACGCTTGACACACACACGCTTGACACACACATGCTTGACAAACACACTGGATACACACACACACACACACACACAAACACTCTGGACACACACACACACATACTGACACACATAAACACTGACACACACACACTGAACACACACACACACTGAACACACACACACACACACACACACTGACACACAATGGACAAACACACACTGGACACACACATGACAGGCTTGTAATATTTTCTGATCTTTTACCACTTTGCATTTTTTATGATATATTTTACTGTTTGTGTTTGTACCACAGGAGGTTGGTGGGACCTTATTTAGGGAGAACAGGCTTGTAATGGCTGGAGTGGAATAAGTGGAATGGTATCAAACACGTGGTTTCCATGTGTTCCATTTCATTCACTCTGTTCCAGACATTATTATGAGCCGTCCTCCCCTCAGCAGCCTCCTCTGGTATGTACTGTCCTGTATGTGACAGAGCTCCAACAAGGAATTACAATGTATGTATTACTTTTAATACCTGCAAATGGCAAATAAACTACTGGAACTCCTTATGAATGTCTGCAGCCGACAAGAGGTGAAAATATTACCGGAATATTCTGCAAAATGTTGATGAAGACGTCACTCAATCCACCCAAAACAACATGCAGTCTTTCCACAAGACTCCCATGAAGTTATAGTGTGACGTTATGAGTCGACGTTAAAGTAACATTCTCACAACATACTGCACTTGTTTTATCCTGTTTTAGATGTATCCTCTGTTTAAACATTTAACACTGTTAAAATACCAATGTGATCATTTCTTGTCTTTTATGTTGGAAAAACAAATTGTACAATTATATGTGGACATACGCTCCATAGTTGTACAAGTATACATGGTTATATTGTACTTTTCATAATAAATCATTCTTGAAACAAGAAAAAGCATGTTAATTGTGAAAACAATTTCGTTATTGATTTTTACATTGCTTCTCCCTGTCTCATGTTGACGTTTGTCATGAATCTTGACCTGGAGGCAGAACTGTGCGATTTCCTCTAGATATGTCAGCTGCAAAGTCAGAATTGGCTGTGGAAAATGTTGTTTTATGGTCTTAATTTAAGGGAAGGATTAGCAGTGTGGTTAGGGTTGAGGTTAGGATTAAAATCTGATTGTATTACTTTGTGCCTGTGCCAGCTAGTGAATACTTTGCTTAACTGCCTCCAGGGCAATATTCATGACAATAAATGCCAACCTGCCTCCAGGGCAAGATTCATGACAATAAATGCCAACCTTCCTCCGAGGCAAGAATCATGACAATAATTGCCAACCTGCCTCCAGGGCAAGATTCATGACAATAAATGCCAAACCTGCCTCCAGAACAAGATTCATGACAATAAATGCCAACCTGCCTCCAGAACAAGAATCATGACAATAAATGCCAACCTGCCTCCAGGGCAAGATTCATGACAATAAATGCCAATCCTGCCTCCAGAACAAGATTCATGACAATAAATGCCAACCTGCCTCCCAGTCGTCCCCTCATCTTTACAAGGCTGCAGAACATGCAAGCTAGTGATGTGGGGGTTCTCTCATAACCCTCAGTCCCCAGGTTGGTAGATGGCAGGTTGAATAAAGAGAAGCTAGTGATGTGGGGGTTCTCTCATAACCCTCAGTCCCCAGGTGGGTAGATGGTAGGTTGAATAAAGAGAAGCTAGTGATGTGGGGGTTCTCTCATAACCCTCAATCATAAATGTATAATTATTATGTAATTAACACAAAACATTAAGGACACATTTAATTCCATGACAAACTGACCAGGCGTAACTCAATATTAGGAAGGTATCCTTAATATTTTGTCCAATCAGTGGCTCTGACCCTTTACGTAACAGTCAATCCTCTTTACCAGGAAACCTTCTTTAAATTTCCCCAAATGCTTCAACACTGATGCTCTCTCACAGCTGCTCCAGGGCCTCTTGGGTTGAGGAGTCATTCTCTTCTAACCTGATCACAGCTGCTCCAGGGCCTCTTCGGTTGAGGAGTCATTCTCTTCTAACCTGATCACAGCTGCTCCAGGGCCTCTTCGGTTGAGGAGTCATTCTCTTCTAACCTGAT
Organism: Salmo salar; assembly: GCF_965601325.2. NCBI lineage: Eukaryota > Metazoa > Chordata > Actinopteri > Salmoniformes > Salmonidae > Salmo > Salmo salar. The sequence goes on from NW_027675351.1 coordinate 655,412, forward strand.
CACAGCTGCTCCAGGGCATCTTGGGTTGAGGAGTCATTCTCTTCTAACCAGATCACAAACAAAGACAAGATTCAAACAAATAAACATCATGGTCCAACATAATAGGGGGGGGGGGGTATAGGGAAGGTAGGGGAGAGGAGGGGGGTATAGGGAAGGTAGGGGAGAGGAGGGGGTATAGGGAAGGTAGGGGAGAGGAGGGGGGTATAGGGAAGGTAGGGGAGAGGAGGGGGGTATAGGGAAGGTAGAGGAGAGGAGGGGGTATAGGGAAGGTAGGCGAGATGAGGGGGTATAGGGAAGGTAGGGGAGAGGAGGGGGGTATAGGGAAGGTAGGGGAGAGGAGGAATGGTATAGGGAAGGTGGGGTAGAGGAGGGGATATAGGGAAGGTAGGGGAATGGAGGGGGTATGGGAAGGTAGGGGATAGGACATGAAAAATAAAGACTTCATGTCAGGTAAGCAGCCTCCAAGTCTACCCTCACCAACTGATCATTAATTATGATCTAGGATCAGGTCCCCCCTCTCCATGTAATCTGATTCATTATTATCTAGGATCAGGTCCCCCCCTCTCCATGTAATCTGATTCATTATGATCTAGGATCAGGTCCCCCCCTCTCCATGTAATCTGATTCATTATGATATAGGATCAGGTCCCCCATCTCCATGTAATCTGATTCATTATGATATAGGATCAGGTCCCCCCTCTCCATGTAATCTGATTCATTATGATATAGGATCAGGTCCCCTCTCTCCATGTAATCTGATTCATTATGATCTAGGATCAGGTCCCTCCTCTCCATGTAATCTGATTCATTCTGATCTAGGATCAGGTCCCCCCTCTCCATGTAATCTGATTCATTATGATATAGCATCTTTTTATTTTTATTATTTCACCTTTATTTAACCAGGTAGGCCAGTTGAGAACAAGTTCTCATTTACAACTGCGACCTGGCCAAGATAAAGCAAAGCAGTGCGACAGAAACAACAACACAGAATTACATGTAATAAACAAGCGTACAGTCAACACAATAGAAAAAAGAAAGTCTATATACAGTGTGTGCAAATGGCGTGAGGAGGTATGGCAATAAATATGCCGTAGTAGCAAAGTAATCACAATTTAGCAGATTAACACTGGAGTGAGAGATGAGCAGATGATGATGTGCAAGTAGAAATAATGGTGTCCAAAAGAGCAGCAAAGTAAATAAAAACAATATGGGGATGAGGTAGGTAGATTTGGTGGGCTATTTACAGATGGCCTATGTACAGCTGCAGAAATCGGTTAGCTGCTCAGATAGCTGATGTTTAAAGTTAGTGAGGGAAATATAAGTCTCCAGCTTCAGCGATTTTTGCACTTAGTTCCAGTCATTGGCTGCAGAGAACTGGAAGGAAAGGCAGCCAAAGGAGGTGTAGGCTTTGGGGGTGACCAGTGAGATGTACCTGCTGGAGCGCGTGCTACGGGTGGGTGTTGTTATCGTGACCAGTGAGCTGAGCTAAGGCGGAGCTTTACCTAGCATAGACTTATAAATGACCTGGAGCCAGTGGGTCTGACGACGAATATGTAGCGAGGGCCAGCCGACTAAAATGACCTGAGTTGCAATCGTGAAAAAAAACTACCCGGCCTTCATGGTTTGACATTGAGAACATTGGGAGAGATGAGAGCTGACGTTTTAGTAAATGTGCAGATTACGTATCTCAGTCACAGACAAGAAGCTCAATTAACCTCTTGGGGCTAGGTGGGACGCTAGCGTGCCACCTGTGGTGCACTCCATCAACAGCAGGTGCATTTCAAGAGCGGCAAATTTGAATCCAAATAAATGTCAAAATTCAAATTTTTCAAAAATACAACTATGTTACACCATTTGAAAGATAAACATCTCCTTAATCTAACCACGTTTTACGATTTCAAAAAGGTTTTACGGCGAAAGCATAACTTTAGAGTATGTTAGGACAGTACATTTACAAGAGTTGTGTGTAATGTTTTGTCAAGTCAAAGACAGGGTCACCAAAACCATAAAACCAGCTAAAATGATACACTAACCTTTTACAATCTCCATCAGATGACACTCCTAGGACATTATGTTAGACAATGCATGCATTTTTAGTTCTATCAAGTTCATATTTATATACAAAAACAGCGTTTTACTATGGCATTGATGTTGAGGAAATCGTTTCCCTCCAATAACCGGCAGTCAAGTCAGCGTCACAAATTAAATAATTAAAATTAGAAAACATTGGTAAAATATTATATTGTCATTTAAAGAATTATAGATTTACATCTTTTGAACGCAATCAACTTGCCAGATTTAAAAATAACCTTACTGGGAAATCACACTTTGCAATAATCTGAGCACTGTGCCCAGAAAAATACGCGTTGCGATACAGACTAGACGTCATGTTGGGGAGATCTAAAATCGAAAATACTATGTAAATAATCCATTACCTTTGATTCTCTTCATCAGATGTCACTTCCAGGTATCACAGGTCCATAACGAATGTAGTTTTGTTCAAAAAAGCTCATCATTTATGTCCAAAAATCTCCGTCTCGTTAGCACATGATGTAAGCCAGCCGGACTTCTCGTCATGAACGAGGGGAAAAAATATATTTCCGTTCGTTCAAACATGTCAAACGTTGTATAGCATAAATCATTAGGGCCTTTTTTAACCAGAACATGAATAATATTCAAGGTGGACGAATGCATAGCCTTTTATAACGTATTGGAACGAGGGTACCCAACATGAAGTAGCGCGCCAGGTGTCTAATGGGACATCACCGTTCCATGGCTCTTGTTCGGTCAGATCTCCCTCCAGAAGACTCAAAACACTTTGTAAAGGCTGGTGACATCTAGTGGAAGCAATAGGAAGTGCCAAAATATTCCTAAACCCCTGTGTTTTTCAATGGGATAGGTTTAAAGTCAATACAACACATCAGGTATCCACTTCCTGTCAGAAAATGTCTCAGGGTTTTGCCTGCCAAATGAGTTCTGTTATACTCACAGACACCATTCAAACAGTTTTGGAAACTTTAGAGTGTTTTCTATCCATATATAATAAGTATATGCATATTCTAGTTACTGGGTAGGATTAGTAACCAGATTAAATCGGGTACATTTTTTTTATCCAGACGTGCAAATGCTGCCCCCTAGACCCAACAGGTTAAGACATTATCTTCACCACTGGGACTGGGGACAACAGGACCACAGGCCAAATAATACAGCTCAACACCTCCACACTACCACAGTGAGTAGAATCAAGATTCTGAACACAGAAAACTTGCAGAATTATTAATGATGAATTGTAGACGTTATTAGACATTTCTGTTGTTGAGGAGGATGGGAGACCCACAGAGACGTCAAAATGTGTTTCTAAAATCGTCAAAGAGTAATTATTTTAACCTAAAGCATTTAATGAAGACACTTATAGTACAATATTATGGGGAATAGGAATGAGAGGGCTACTTACACCATTTTGGGAAGGGATCACAGCAGTGATTGAATGAGGGTATGAGGCATGAGTTGAGGTGTTCAGAGGCTTGACCAGTGCAGGACAGGATTGGGAAGACAATAACACAAAAACACTACACAGTGAGACAAAAGAGCTAAGAATGAGTTAGTCCAAGCAAGGAGTAAAATCATAGACGTGTAATAATGTGATTGTGTTTGTGATTGACTCTACATAAAGTAATGAGAGAAAATTGACAGGGGTTCCCTCACAGTGCATGGAGAGGAAACATTCAATGTGCCAGTGGATGAGTGGGCCACATGAGACGTGGCTTCCAGTTCATGTGAGGAGGTAGTTGACAATGGTAGTGGAGTGGTCATCGCTTGTTAAATCATGGAACAGGAGAGGACTCAGCTGGAAATACAAACAGCAGATACGTTCCCTTGAAGCTGAGCCATCGTAGGTTAGAACAACAAGTTTGTCCATGAAGATAAACACGGAATTCACATCTCGCCCACATGGCAAATCAAGGTAGCCCAAGAAACTTTTTCTGAATAAAGCCCTGATCATCCACATACAGTACCTGACGATAACTGAGAATGGCAAGCAGACTGGTGGCAACCATAGGTCCCAGAGTGTGGGGGGGGGGCAATAATTTTGCCCTGGGGCCCAGAGCCCAGGTGCCGTGACTTCAGAAATCCACTCCTTCAACATGCAGACAAAGAAGTTCTAAAAGCTACCAGTAAATTTCGTCCAAACAAGTCAAATAACGTGTCTATATCATCCTCAGGTTGTCTAAAATGTAAATAAACTATAATATTTCATACGGAAAGTACTGTGTTCAATAGGAATGACAAATACGCAAGTGTGCACCCTCTCCATCGCGCACAAAAACACTGATGTGACCCAAGCAGTCAGCTCACTGAAAGTGTAAATATTTATTTATTTTTAAAAATAGAAGCCTCAAAACCATGAATAAATACTGTTGACATCTAGTGGAAGCTATTATGAATTGCAATCTGGGTGACGGACATAGGAGTTTTCAATAGCTTTACAAACTATGAGCCTGTGATTTTATTTATTTATTTTTGGCAGGTTTTCGCCTGCCATATCTGTTCTGTTATACTCACAGACATTATTTGAACAATTTTGGAAACGTCAGAGTGTTTTCTTTCCAAATATACCAATTATATGCATAGCTTCTGGGCCTGAGTAACAGGCATTTTACTTTGGGCTCGCCAGACTCTCCGAACTTCCGAAAACTGCCCCCTAGCCCTAAGACGTTTTAACGGTCCTCACACTGTTCATGCTCTCATTTCATAGACGCGTACTGCTCACCTGTTCATCTCGTAATGAATAATGTGGAAATTGAGCAAGTTGAGGTGACTAAACTGCTTGGACTAACCCTGGATTGTAAACTGCCATGGTCAAAACATATTGATACGACAGTAGCTAAGATGGGGAGAAGTCTGTCCATAATAAAGCCCTGCTCTACCTTCTTAACCTGTTATGGCTAGGGGGCAGTATTTTCACGGCTGGATAAAAAACGTACCTGATTTAATCTGGTTACTACTCCTGCCCATTAACTAGAAAATGCATATAATTATTGTCTTTGGATAGAAAACACTCCAAAGTTTCTAAAACTGTTTGAATGGTGTCTGTGAGTATAACAGAACTCAAATGGCAGGTCAAAACCTAAGAGATTCCTTTACAGGAAGTGGCCTGTCTGACCATTTCTTGAACTTCTTTGCCATCTCTATCTTTTACAAAGGATCTCTGCTCTAACATCACACTTCCTACGTCTTCCATGGGCGCTCAGAGCCCGGGAAAAAACAGAATGTCGTCATCCCAGCCCCAGGCTGAAACACATTATCGCCTTTCTCAAGTGGCCGATCAAGGGACTGTGGGCTTAGGCGCGTGACCTGGCCGCCCCCGTCTTTGTGATTTTTCCTCTGTTTGCCGAAAAGGAGATTCCCGGTCGGAATATTATCGCTTTTTTACGAGATAAATTGCATAAAAATTGATTTTAAACAGCGGTTGACATGCTTCGAAGTACGGTAATGGAATATTTAGACATTTTTTGTCACGAATTGCGCCATGCGCACAAACCTGATTTACCATTTCGGATAGTGTCTGGGACGCACGAACAAAACGCCGCTATTCGGATATAACGATGGATTATTTTGGACCAAACCAACATTTGTTATTGAAGTAGCAGTCCTGGGAGTGCATTCTGACGAAGACAACAAAAGGTAATCAAACTTTTATGATAGTAAATCTGATTTTGGTGAAGGCTAAACTTGCCGGGTGTCTAAATAGCTAGCCCGTGATGGCTGGGCTATGTACTTAGAATATTGCAAAATGTGCTTTCACCAAAAAGCTATTTTAAAATCGGACATATCGAGTGCATAGAGGAGTTCTGTATCTATAATTCTCAAAATAATTGTTATGCTTTTTGTGAACGTTTATCGTGGGTAATTTAGTAAATTGTTAGCAAATTCCCCGGAAGTTTGCGGGGGGTATGCTAGTTCTGAACGTCACATGCTAATGTAAAAAGCTGTTTTTTGATATAAATATGAACTTGATTGAACAAAACATGCATGTATTGTATAACAGAATGTCCTAGGTGTGTCATCTGATGAAGATCATCAAAGGTTAGTGCTGCATTTAGCTGTCTTCTGGGTTTTTGTGACATTATATGCTAGCTTGAAAAATGGGTGTCTGATTATTTCTGGCTGGGTACTCTCCTGACATAATCTAATGTTTTGCTTTCGTTGTAAAGCCTTTTTGAAATCAGACAATGTGGTTAGATAAAGGATCGTCTTGTCTTTAAAATGGTGTAAAATAGTCATATGTTTGAGAAATTGAAGTAATAGCATTTTTAAGGTATTTGAATATCGCGCCACTCGATTCCACTGGCTGTTGACTAGGTGGGACGATTTCGTCCCACATACCCTAGAGAGGTTAAAAGAGGAAGTAAACATAGACAAAGCTATATTAAAATTGTCAGTCTAGAGCACCAGTGAAAGGGATTTCGAAATGGGAGAAGTTAGGAGCAATTTATATAAGGACGGTATTTGGTATCATGATAAGTTACCAATACTACCTAAGTCATTGTGAAGAGATGCGGCAAGATTGACACATGGGCAGAGCCATGTGTCAAAAGGGGGGATAGTAGAGCAGGTTCGGAAACACTTTGTGGCCTATTGGATAACGAACTACTTAAAAAACATTTTTTATAATAGATAAGTATATTAAATGGGAAGAAGCGGTCCCAAATTACTGGGTGGACATGATTAGGGTAGTTGGTTTACTAGGATCTATCTCTTTAAATAATGGATTACATTTTAGCTGATCAGGTAAACCATATAGAATGCCAGAGTTAGGGAGGCCAGAACAGGTAGACATAGAAGTTGAAGATATACTAACAGAACACATGGTTAACCAAACCCGTTTGTCCGAGACTTTGTGTCCAACAGGTGAATTACAGGAGAAGATGATTCACTCAATCCAACCAGGAGACTGGGTGTGGATCCAGTCCCTGAGGAGAAAAGAACTGGAAGCAGCCACGGTGGGAGGGCCCATACCAAGTGTTCCTGGTAATAGCCTTCGCGGTGAGAATAGCTGAAAGAGCTACCTGGGTTCACATCACACATTGCGGGAGGGTAAGACACACTGACACTGTCGAACAATCAGAGTTAGGAGAAGAACCGAATACCAATAAGGTTCGGGGGTTACCTCTCTAACGAAGATTCCCTAACCCGCCCGATCCTCACTGTGTGCGTTCATAGAAGTGAAAGTGTGGGTTGGCCTCTAGCCAGTGATATATTCACCGGGAGGGGGTGGGGCTTTACAGGGGTACTGGTCAGTCTGAGCTGTCTGATTGTGGGAGCCATATTCCTAATACACCATGAACCACTCGAGAAGTCAGAAAGTGGTAACTTGACCCATAGTGTAGAAGATGAGGAGTTTTTATGGCCTAGGTACAAAAGGTCACTCGATCTGGATAAAAAGGAAGTGAGAGTAGAGTTAGGGAAGGATGTCTCAATAGAGTTCTCTGCAGACCAAATGGGGTCCCTAACCTCCTGGCAGTCTAGGACTCGGACTTCATGGGGAAGATATGTGTAGATCCTGGTGTAACTCATGGAATCAGGTCATAGCTCACACAGAGAGAGAAGGCTATGTCTATCCACACACCCAATATAGAAACAGATGGAGTATAGTGAAGGCCAGGGTTTTTGACTGCAATCCAGAGCAAGGGAAGTATTGCTTGAAGATAGGAATGACCATTAAAAGCATAAAGAAAGAGGATTTAGGGTTATGGTATGTTGGCCTTGACCAGACCATTGTCGACACTGCGGTACCATTCTGAGTAGTAGAGGTTAGGACAGGAGATAGTTCTACCGCCAGCCAGAATACCAGTAGTACCCCTGATAAAACGGACATTACCCGTGTAGTCATCCAGAGCCAAGGACCGGTGAGGATAGTTCAGACGAAAGATCTTTACCTGTTAGGGCTAGGGGGCAGCATTTGCACGTCTGGATAATTTTTTTTTACCCGATTTAATCTGGTTACTAATCCTACCCAGTAACTAGAATATGCATATACTTATTATATATGGATAGAAAACACTCTAAAGTTTCTAAAACTGTTTGAATGGTGTCTGTGAGTATAACAGAACTCATTTGGCAGGCAAAACCCTGAGACATTTTCTGACAGGAAGTGGATACCTGATGTGTTGTATTACCTTTAAACCTATCCCATTGAAAAACACAGGGGCTGAGGAATATTTTGGCACTTCCTATTGCTTCCACTAGATGTCCCCAGCCTTTACAAAGTGTTTTGAGTCTTCTGGAGGGAGATCTGACCGAACAAGAGCCATGGAACGATGATGTCCCATTAGACACCTGGCGCGCGAGTTCATGTTGGGTACCCTCGTTCCAATACGTTATAAAAGAGTATGCATTCGTCCACCTTGAATATTATTCATGTTCTGGTTAAAAAAGGCCCTAATGATTTATGCTATACAACGTTTGACATGTTTGAACGAACGGAAATATATTTTTTCCCCTCGTTCATGACGAGAAGTCCGGCTGGCTTAGATCATGTGCTAACAAGACGGAGATTTTTGGACATAAATGATGAGCTTTTTTGAACAAAACTACATTCGTTATGGACCTGTGATACCTGGAAGTGACATCTGATGAAGAGAATCAAAGGTAATGGATTATTTACATAGTATTTTCGATTTTAGATCTCCCCAACATGACGTCTAGTCTGTATCGCAACGCGTATTTTTCTGGGCGCAGTGCTCAGATTATTGCAAAGTGTGATTTCCCAGTAAGGTTATTTTTAAATCTGGCAAGTTGATTGCGTTCAAGAGATGTAAATCTATAATTCTTTAAATGACAATATAATATTTTACCAATGTTTTCTAATTTTAATTATTTAATTTGTGACGCTGACTTGACTGCCGGTTATTGGAGGGAAACGATTTCCTCAACATCAATGCCATAGTAAAACGCTGTTTTTGGATATAAATATGAACTTGATAGAACTAAAAATGCATGCATTGTCTAACATAATGTCCTAGGAGTGTCATCTGATGGAGATTGTAAAAGGTTAGTGCATCATTTTAGCTGGTTTTATGGTTTTGGTGACCCTGTCTTTGACTTGACAAAACATTACACACAACTCTTGTAAATGTACTGTCCTAACATACTCTAAATTTATGCTTTCGCCGTAAAACCTTTTTGAAATCGTAAAACGTGGTTAGATTAAGGAGATGTTTATCTTTCAAATGGTGTAAAATAGTTGTATTTTTGAAAAATTTGAATTTTGACATTTATTTGGATTCAAATTTGCCGCTCTTGAAATGCACCTGCTGTTGATGGAGTGCACCACGGGTGGCACGCTAGCGTCCCACCTAGCCCATAGAGGTTAAAGAAGAATTTTTTTCAAAGCCTTGAGACAATTGAGAAAATGGATTGTGTGTGTGTGCCATTCAGAGGGTGAATGGGCAACACAAAAGATTGGTTTGAGTGTCAAGAACTGCAACGCTGCTGGGTTTTTCACTCTCAACAGTTTCCCCGTGTGTATCAAGACTGGTCCAACACCCAAAGGACATCCAGCCAACTGGACACAACTGTGGGGAAGCAGTAGGGTCAACATGGCCCCAGCATCCCCATGGAACACCTTATCCATGCCCCGACGAACTGAAGCTGTTCTGAGGGCAAAAAGTGGTGCAACTCAATATTACGAAGGTGTTCTTAATGTTTTGTACACCCAGTTTACATCATCAATATTTGTTTTATTCCAACTGTTTGGTTATTATAACAGCGTCACTGAATGTACAAAACATTAAGAACGCCTTCTCTTTCCATGACATTAGACAGACCAGGTGAATCCAGGTGAAACCTACGATCCCTTATTGATGTCACTTGTTAAATCCACTTCAATCAGTGTAGATGAAGAAGGGGAGGAGACAGGTAAAAAAAAAATGCTTGAGACAATTGAGACATGGATTGTGTGTGTGTGTGTCATTCAGAGTGTGAATGGGCAAGATCGAAATACACTACAAAAGGATGTGGACACGTGCTCATCGAACATCTCATTCCAAAATCATGGGCATTGACATGGAGTTGGTCCCCCACTTTGCTGCTAGATGTTGGAACATTGCTGCGGGGGGACTTGCTTCCATTCAGCCACAAGAGCATTAGTGAGGTCGGGTCACTGATGTTGGGGGCGATTAGGTCCTGGCTCGCAGTCGGCGTTCCAATTCATCCCGAAGGTGTTCGATGGGGTTGAGGTGGGTTGAGGTTTGCAGGCCGGTCAAGTTCTTCCACATCGATCTCTGCCGTTGTTGCTCCTAGACGTTTCCACTTCACAATAACAGCACTTACAGTTGATCGGTGGGGGGGGGGGTACCTCTAGCAGGGCAGAAATTTCACGAAATGACTTGTTGGAAAGGTGGCATCCTATGACTGTGCCACGTTGAAAATCACTGAGCTCTTCAGTAAGGCCTTTCTACTGACAATGTTTGTCTATGGAGATTGCATGGCTGTGTGCTCAATTTTATAGACCTGTCATCAACAGGTGTCTGAAATTGCTGTATCCACAAATTTGAAGGGGTGTTCACATACTATTTGTATATATAGTGTATTTAAGTTCCTTTGAACGGGGGTATGGTTATAGGTGCCAGGCGCACTGGTTTGTGTCAAGAACTGCAACGCTGCTGGGTTTTTTCACACTCAATAGTGTCCTCTGTGTATCGAGAATGGTCCACCACCCAAAGGACATCCAGTCAACTGGACACAACTGTGGGGAAGCTGGACACAACTGTGGGGAAGCTTTCGACACCTTGTAGTGTCCATGACCCAACAAATTGAGACTGTTCTGAGTGCAAAAGGGGGGGGCGGGGGTAACTCAATATTAGGAGGGTATTGTTCATTTTTTGTACACTCAGTAGAAACAGAATTAGTATAATACAGTCAGGAAGACAAGATTAAAAGGTAGTAATAATACTTTTATTCAGTTCTAACTGCAAATTCTAATAGACAGTGGTCTGATGTTCGAGGCTCACAAACAAAGTGAGAGAGGACCCACTCAAGGCTGACTTCACTATCAATCTGAAGCATGACGTAAGCTTCATATCCAAACGCCTTATAGCTATGAGTTTGATGCTTCTAATGGAATTGTGTATAAAGAGTCATTTAAATTATTTGTTTTTAACGTTTTGAAATATCTGCTACTGTCATGACGGTATGGAGAAAAGCAGATGTTTTTATTTCATTTGTGTCTCTGACACTGCACTTTCTTCAACTTGTACTTCTCTGCTGTCCCCTGTCCTTTCCTGCTCTTGTTGACCAGTGAGCCTACAGTATACGCTAGCCTCGCCTTAAGTGTAGTAGGTGCAAATAAAGTGAAGTATAATTTTAATATAAGCTGGTGTCACAAATGAATTTCCTCCGACAATTGCCCAATAGAAGCAGCTTCCTCCTCATATCTCCCTCCTCCTAAAGCCCTACTGGCTGTCACATTGTTGTGTGAGGGACTCTCCGTCCCTGTGACTCCGCCTTTTCATTCTTTTCTGCCTTTTAATCTCAGAGCTTCTTCAGTCCTTCATTCAGGGGAGAAATAGAATAACACTCTCTCTCTCTCTCTCTCTCTCTCTCTCTGTGGACACATTCCCTGTCACATTTCTTAGCCTCATGGATTTAGCCTCAGATATGAAAGACAGGGAATGGTAACACTTTACAATAAGGTTACATTAGTTAACCTGAATAAATAAATCATTCATTTAATATCTACTAAGTATTTATTCATTGTGTGTGTTTACTAAGCCATAAATGCATTAATACATTATTTGAAAAAGCTGATAATTCATGTTAGTTAATAGTTATATATCTTTAATTTCCTGCATCTAAACCATTCAGAAACAAATGGTCTGTTAGGAAGAGAGTTACTCATTCATAATTAACAGCATGATAAGGTTTTATCATGTATCATGTATTATTTTTAGTGATGCAGGTTCATGTCATTGAGAGATTGTCTTTATTCTAGTTTAAAAACAACTTACCATTGACTAACTGATGCCATGACAACTTGTTAAGCAATAGCAAATGAAGAAAACACTGAATAGTTTGTCATTTATCTTTAATTTCAAAAGCAGGATCATCAACATCACACAGTTTCATCACAAGTTTACCTAATGTTAGTTAACCTGAAAGGTTAGCCTACCTAAACAGTAGCTAGCTAACAGCAGATCATGACTTAGTATAAAAGTCTGCACTGAACTTCAAAGACAGTTTTTTCGGTAGCTACATGTTTGCTGTTTGCTGTCTCTTGTAAATTCCTCTGTCATTATTTCTAACTGTTAGATATGGCTCGTTAGCTAATCATTAGATAGGTGGAAAGCTTTTTTTGTGAATACATGTTTTATTTGTCATGTTGGTGTGCTGCAGTGAGTGACAGATCTTGGTTTTGTATTGAAGTGTAGACTGTTGACCCCTGGAGGTGGGAGGTAGAGTAGCTGTGTCATTTCCTAGCCTACAATCGTCTGCAACAGAGCGATGCAAACTTCCACTCACAGGGCATGTCGTACCAGAGCTTCTCACTTGCAGCGTTCATCTGCAGACAGTCCTCTCCTTCTCCAGCGTTATTGGGCTCACCAGTGTTCCAGTTAGTGTAGTCAAATCTGGACCCATCTGACCACATCCATAAGCCCTCCTTGACTGCATCAAAACCTCCAACCCAGGTGTCAGGTATGCCATTGGTATCCTTTGTCAGTGCTTGCATGAACTGGTACTCTAAAAGGTTATGCACGGATGCTAGGTTTCCACCAAGTGCCAAACAGTTTTGCTCCGAATCTGCCCATGACTGCTGAATGCTGACAAACTTGAAACAGCGTGATCCATATGTGTGCCAGTCTGAAGGACATGAACTTTCCTTTGTCCCCTCCTGCACTGCTGCTACCTGAGCCTCAACAGGAGCAGTCTGTTCCTCCTCAGTCTTCAGTAAGGGTTCTAAACCAAGGAGCTGGTTTGTGTCGCCCAGTGCAATGGCAGCACTCAGAAGCAGAAGGATGGCCAACTTCTCCATGGTAATATTTTCCTGTCAGAGAAGGAATCACAGGTGGTAGTCTGTAGGTTCTGTTCAGCTTGAGAAAGAGGAACGCTTTTATACGTGTAGCTCATCAAGCCACAAGGACGAAGTACCAAAAAACATGTTTACTCTGAATCTAGATCCTATTGGGAAATGTAGCCTCATCCTTCTGCCAAATATAGAGTACATTACAGAAACCTTCTGACATCTTTAGTCAGGTGATGCACCTAGTTCCACTACTTACACACACAGCCCTATACCAGCCCACAAACTATAACCATGCATGTGGTGTGATCCTATTTGAAACCATTCAAAAGCCAAGAACACACAAACACAAATAAATAAATACTTGTGGCTCACCAAGCCACAAGGACAATGTACAAAAAACATGCTGACACTGATTCCAAAATTACCCCCCAAAAAAACATGTTGACACCGATTCCACATCCTAATGGGAAATGTTTCGTAATCCTTGTGGCAAATATACACTGAGTGTACAAAACATTAAGGTCACCTGCTCTTTCCATGACCTAGACTGACCAGGTGAATCCAGGTGAAAGCTGTGATCCCTTATTAATGTCACTTGTTAAATCCACTTCAATCAGTGTAGATTAATGTGAGGAGACAGGTTCAATGATTTTGGAGCCTTGAGACAACTGAGAGATGGATTGTGTGTGTTGCCATTCAGAGGGGGAGACAATAGATTTAAGGGCCTTGAGACAACTGAGAGATGGATTGTGTGTGTTGCCATTCAGAGGGGAGACAATAGATTTAAGGCCTTTGAACGGGGTATGATAGTAGGTGCCAGATGTACCTGTTCCTGTCAAGAACTTGTGGCCATGCACGCCTCCAACTCAATCATCAAGTTTGCAGACGACACTACAGTGGTAGGCTTGATTACCAACAATGACGAGACAGCCTACAGGGAGGAGGTGAGGGCCCTCGGAGTGTGGTGTCAGGAAAATAACCTTACACTCAATGTCAACAAAACAAAGGAGATGATCGTGGACTTCAGGAAACAGCAGAGGGAACACCCCCCTATCCACATCGACGGGACAGTAGTGGAGAGGGTAGTAAGTTTTATGTTCCTCGGCGTACACATCACGGACAAACTGAATTGGTCCACCCAAACAGACAGCGTGGTGAAGAAGGCGCAGCAGCGCCTCTTCAACCTCAGGAGGCTGAAGAAATTTGGCTTGTCACCAAAAGCACTCACAAACTTTTACAGATGCACAATTGAGAGCGTCCTGTCTGGCTGTATCACCGCCTGGTACAGCAACTGCTCCGCCCACAACCGTAAGGCGCTCCAGAGGGTAGTGAGGTCTGCACAACGCATCACCGGGGACAAACTACCTGCCCTCCAGGACACCTACACCACCCGATGTCACAGGAAGGCCAAAAAGATCATCAAGGACAACAACCACCCGAGCCACTGCCTGTTCACCCCGCTATCATCCAGAAGGCGAGGTCAGTACAGGTGCATCAAAGCGGGGACCGAGACTGAAAAACAGCTTCTATCTCAAGGCCATCAGACTGTTAAACAGCCATCACTAACATTGAGTGTTTGCTGCCAACATAATGACTCAACTCCAGCCGATTTAAAAAAAAAATCCACTTTATATAATGTTTTCATACCCTACATTACTCATCTCATATGTATATACTGTACTCGATACCATCTACTACATCTTACCTATGCTGTTCTGTACCATCACTCATTCATATATTTTTATGTACATATTCTTCATCCCTTTACACTTGTGTGTATAAGGTAGTTGTGTATATAAGGTAGTTGTGTATATAAGGTAGTTGTGTATATAAGGTAGTTGTTGTGAATTGTTAGGTTAGATTACTCGTTGGTTATTACTGCATTGTTGGAACTAGAAGCACAAGCATTTCGCTACACTCGCATTAACATCTGCTAACCATGTGTATGTGACAAATAAAATTTGATTTGATTTGAACTGCAATGCTGTTGGGTTTTCACACTCAACACTGTACAAAACATTAAGAACACCTTCCTAATATTGAGTTGCAGCTCCCCCCACCGAATACGAAGAATCAACATGATAATAAGGTTGTCCTGGCAATAACAATAACCTTTTAGCAGCAAAAACTACAATTAATGAATACAGATGTATAAATACAAATGAATGAAACTGAAAAAGCATTTAAACCCGGTCGGGCCCCCAAGAAAGAATTCAAATGTGAAAGATATACAAGCCTATGCACAATCCATACGTACGTGGACTTGATATACACTTAGAACTAAATGTAACAGTATAGCATCCGTCTGTCTCCTCGCCTCGAACCAAGGACCCTCTGCACACATCAATAACTGACACCCCCAAAGCATCGTTACCCATCGCTCCACAAAAGCCGCAACCCTTGCAGAACAAGGGGAACAACTACTTCAAGGTCTCAGAGCGAGTGACGCCACCTATTGAAACGCTATTAGCGCGCACCCCGCTAACTAGCTAGCCATTTCACACCGGTTACATAAATATGTAATTTAATTAAAGGTTGGCCTTTTTTGCTAATTCCAGGATTTATCAAACAAATTAGCAAACATGAATATAGAATGGACAAAAAAAACTTTCAGGTTTTCTTTTTCGATCAGCCAAATAACACCAGGGTTCTCCCAGGCCCTACCACCTAGTGGCTTTCTGGAATAGAAACACCTGTATATCGTCTTTTAAAGGCCAATAAAGTATTGAGTGAATTTCATTCTCTACCTCTTCGAGGTCACAATAGTTACAAAGTCTCTCCTCTACAATTATAATACCGGCCTGTTGACACACGGAGGGGCAATATCCCTGTTCTTACCTGTGTACATAGTGATCTTGTAACGGCTGTCTACGGAAGAAGTGGACCAAAATGCGGCGGAGTTAGGGTTCGTCATTTTTAATGTTACGAACACTATGCAATTCACAAAACCACAAAACAACAAAACTGACAGCCAACACAGTCCTGTCAGGTGCAACAACAGTGACAAGCACAATTACCCACGAAACACAACGGAAACGTAGGCAACTTATGTGTGACTCCCAATCAACCACAACCCTCTACAGCTGTGCTTGATTGGAAGTCACACGGCCAAAATTAAATGAAACAATAAAATACTCACTCCCTTCTGCCACGTCCTGACCCAACTACACCCTCTACTGGTCAGGACGTGACAGATCTCTAATACCGGCCTGTTGACACATGGAGGGGCAATATCCCTGTTATTACCTGTGTACATAGTGATCTCTAATACCGGCCTGCTGACACATGGAGGGGCAATATCCCTGTTCTTACCTGAGTACATAGTGATCTCTGGCTGTAGGGTGGACATAACCTTTCTGTCACACAAGTTTCTCAATTTAGGTTTATGGTTTATCTCCTCCACCAATTTATTTTCATATAGCATCATCAGTTGTTTTTTAAATCTTTAATTTGGTTTTCATACAGATGTTCTTAGTCAGACAGTTGTGAAAGTTTTAGATGAGTTTAGTACACTTGGGATGGAGATGTAATTGCAGGGTACAGTGAAAATCTTATACACCGGGATCAACAGTGCAGGTAAACATGTAATAAATAAAAAGAGAAGTGAATGAGACATAATAATAATAATAGTAATAATAATATACACACATTTACAACTGTAGCAATTATAAATTACCATTGGGTGGTGGGGGCAGGGTAACAGTCTGTAATGTCCATTGGGTGGTGGGGGCAGGGTAACAGTCTGTAATGTCCATTGGGTGGTGGGGGCAGGGTAACAGGGTAACAGTCTGTAATGTCCATTGGGTGGTGGGGGCAGGGTAACAGTCTAATTTCCATTGGGTGGTGGGGGCAGGGTAACAGTCTAATTTCCATTGGGTGGTGGGGGCAGGGTAACAGTCTAATTTCCATTGCGTGGTGGGGTTGGGTAACAGTCTGTAATGTCCATTGGGTGGTGGGGGCAGGGTAACAGTCTAATTTCCATTGGGTGGTGGGGGCAGGGCAACAGTCTAATTTCCATTGCGTGGTGGGGTTGGGTAACAGTCTGTAATGTCCATTGGGTGGTGGGGGCAGGGTAACAGTCTAATTTCCATTGGGTGGTGGGGGCAGGGTAACAGTCTAATTTCCATTGGGTGGTGGGGGCAGGGTAACAGTCTAATTTCCATTGGGTGGTGGGGGCAGGGTAACAGTCTAATTTCCATTGGGTGGTGGGGGCAGGGTGGCGGCTGAAGTGAGAAGTGAATGAAACAGTAATAAAACATAATAATACATATTTACCTTTTAACAATTATAAATGTCCATTGGGAGGTGGGTTGCAGGGTAAATGTTCCTGTATGGGAGGTTGGGTGCAGGGTAAATGTTCCTGTATGGGAGGTTGGGTGCAGGGTAAATGTTCCTGTGTGGGAGGTTGGGTGCAGGGTAAATGTTCCTGTGTGGGAGGTTGGGTGCAGGGTAAATGTTCCTGTATGGGAGGTTGGGTGCAGGGTAAATGTTCCTGTGTGGGAGGTTGGGTGCAGGGTAAATGTTCCTGTATGGGAGGTTGGGTGCAGGGTAAATGTTCCTGTGTGGAAGGTGGGTTGCAGGGTAAATGTTCCTGTGTGGGAGATTGGGTGCAGGGTAAATGTTCCTGTATGGGAGGTTGGGTGCAGGGTAAATGTTCCTGTATGGGAGGTTGGGTGCAGGGTAAATGTTCCTGTGTGGGGGAGGTGGGGTGCAGGGTAAATGTTCCTGTGTGGGGGAGGTGGGGTGCAGGGTAAATGTTCCTGTGTGGGAGGTGGGGTGCAGGGTAAATGTTCCTGTGGGGGAGGTGGGGTGCAGGGTAAATGTTCCTGTGGGGGAGGTGGGGTGCCGGGTAAATGTTCCTGTGTGTGGGAGGTGGGGTGCAGGGTAAATGTTCCTGTGTGGGGGTGGTGGGGTGCAGGGTAAATGTTCCTGTGTGGGGGAGGTGGGGTGCAGGGTAAATGTTCCTGTGTGGGGGAGGTGGGGTGCAGGGTAAATGTTCCTGTGTGGGAGGTGGGGTGCAGGGTAAATGTTCCTGTGGGGGAGGTGGGGTGCAGGGTAAATGTTCCTGTGGGGGAGGAGGGGTGCCGGGTAAATGTTCCTGTGTGTGG
Source organism: Salmo salar (assembly GCF_965601325.2). NCBI lineage: Eukaryota > Metazoa > Chordata > Actinopteri > Salmoniformes > Salmonidae > Salmo > Salmo salar. Next base: position 673,544 of record NW_027675351.1, read on the forward strand.
GAGGTGGGGTGCAGGGTAAATGTTCCTGTGTGGGGGAGGTGGGGTGCAGGGTAAATGTTCCTGTGTGGGAGGTAGGGTGCAGGGTAAATGTTCCTGTGTGGGGGAGGTGGGGTGCAGGGTAAATGTTCCTGTGTGGGAGGTGGGTTGCAGGGTAAATGTTCCTGTGTGGGAGGTGGGGTGCAGGGTAAATGTTCCTGTGTGGGAGGTGAGGGTGCTTTGTAAATGTTCCTGTGTGGGGGAGGTGGGGTGCAGGGTAAATGTTCCTGTGTGGGAGGTGGGGTGCAGGGTAAATGTTCCTGTGTGGGAGGTGGGGTGCAGGGTAAATGTTCCTGTGTGGGAGAGGTGGGGTGCAGGGTAAATGTTCCTGTGTGGGAGGTGGGGTGCAGGGTAAATGTTCCTGTGTGGGGGAGGTGGGGTGCAGGGTAAATGTTCCTGTGTGGGGGAGGTGGGGTGCAGGGTAAATGTTCCTGTGTGGGAGGTAGGGTGCAGGGTAAATGTTCCTGTGTGGGGGAGGTGGGGTGCAGGGTAAATGTTCCTGTGTGTGGGAGGTGGGGTGCAGGGTAAATGTTCCTGTGTGGGAGGTGGGGTGCAGGGTAAATGTTCCTGTGTGGGAGGTGGGGTGCAGGGTAAATGTTCCTGTGTGGGTGGTGGGGTGCAGGGTAAATGTTCCTGTGTGTGTGTGTGTGTGTGTGTGTGTGTGTGTGTGTGTGTGTGTGTGTATGTGTGTGTGTGTGTGTAGAGGGGGGGGGGGTCTTGCAGTCACTCTGAGTGTGGATTGCAGTCACTCCGCATCCTTATCCATAGTCTACTTTCAAGGTAAGGAAACAAATATCTAAAATATTTCAAATTGCTGAACTATCACTGTAATGTCATGGTATAAATTGTAGCCTTACTGTTGTACTTTTGAATGTTCTAATAAAAAAAAAAGTAAAATAAAATAAAATATTTTGGAAGTTTGAAAGACGTGCCCCAACCCTCCCTGGGAGTTCCACTGAATCTTTTCAACGGCCAATAAGGTTTGAGTATTAAGTTAATCAGTTAGACCAGGAAGTCTGATAAGACAGACTGAGTGGGAGCAAAGCTCACCTTGACTAAAGGTTATTTGAAAACGCCTGTGTCAAGCAACATGGACGCAGTGTTGCAGTGAGACTAGGTCAATGTGCTGATACACAAACAAGTCAAACAACATTGACTTTGCATGCATAGGGTGGCAGGTAGCCTAGCGGTTAAACTGTGATAGTCATATAGGTTTACTTTGTAAACGCTTAAATCCCCTTTATGTCATTATTAAATCACCTTTATTATGTCATTATTAAATCATCTTTATTATGTCATTATTAAATCACCTTTATTATGTCATTATTAAATCACCTTTATTATGTCATTATTAAATCACCTTTATTATGTCATTATTAAATCACCTTTATTATGTCATTCTTACAGCACCTTTGTTATGTCATTCGTACAGCACCTTAATTATGTCAATATTAAATCACCTTAATTATGTCATTATTAAATCACCTTAATTATGTCATTATTAAATCACCTTAATTATGTCATTATTAGATCACCTTTATTATGTCAATATTAAAGACAAGACTCTCCTTGATCCAACCACACTGTCCGATTTCAAAAAGGCTTTACAGCGAAAGCAAAACATTAGATTATGTCAGCAGAGTACCAAGCCAGAAATAATCAGACACCCATTTTTCAAGCCAGCATATAATGTCACAAAAACCCAGAAGACAGCTAAATGCAGCACTAACCTTTGATGATCTTCATCAGATGACACACCTAGGACATTATGTTATACAATACATGCATGTTTTGTTCAATCAAGTTCATATTTATATCAAAAAACAGCTTTTTACATTAGCATGTGACGTTCAGAACTAGCATACCCCCGCAAACTTCCGGGGAATTTGCTAACAATTTACTAAATTACTCACGATAAACGTTCACAAAAAGCATAACAATTATTTTAAGAATTATAGATACAGAACTCCTCTATGCACTCGATATGTCCGATTTTAAAATAGCTTTTTGGTGAAAGCACATTTTGCAATATTCTAAGTACATAGCCCAGCCATCACGGGCTAGCTATTTAGACACCCGGCAAGTTTAGCCCTCACCAATATCAGATTTACTATTATAAAAGTTTGATTACCTTTTGTTGTCTTCGTCAGAATGCACTCCCAGGACTGCTACTTCAATAACAAATGTTGGTTTGGTCCAAAATAATCCATCGTTATATCCGAATAGCGGCGTTTTGTTCGTGCGTCCCAGACACTATCCGAAATGGTAAATCAGGGTCGCGCACATGGCGCAATTCGTGACAAAAAAAATCTAAATATTCCATTACCATACTTCGAAGCATGTCAACCGCTGTTTAAAATCCATTTTTATGCCATTTTTCTCGTAAAAAAGCGATAATATTCCAACCGGGAATGTCCATTTAGCTAAACAGAGGAAAGAAAACAAAGCTTTCGGTCGACGCGGGCACGAGCCTGAGTCTCACAGTACTGTAACCAGCCACTACCCAAACGCGCTACTTTTTTTCAGCCAGAGCCTGCAAAGCCACGATTCAGCGTTTTGCCGCCTTCTGAGAGCCTATGGCAGCCGTAGGAAGTGTCACGGGACAGCTAAGATCCTCACTCTTCAATAAACAGAGACAAGAAGAACGACACCTTGTCAGACAGGCCAGTTCCTGCATGAAATCTTCTCAGGTTTTTGCCTGCCATATGAGTTCTGTTATACTCACAGACACCATTCAAACAGTTTTAGAAACTTTAGGGTGTTTTCTATCCAAAGCCAATAATTATATGCATATTGTAGTTACTGGGCAGGAGTAGTAACCAGATTAAATCGGGTACGTTTTTTATCCAGCCGTGAAAATACTGCCCCCTAGCCTTAACCTGTTGGGTCTAGGGGGCAGCATTTGCACGTCTGGATAAAAAAAATGTACCCGATTTAATCTGGTTACTAATCCTACCCAGTAACTAGAATATGCATATACTTATTATATATGGATAGAAAACACTCTAAAGTTTCCAAAACTGTTTGAATGGTGTCTGTGAGTATAACAGAACTCATTTGGCAGGCAAAACCCTGAGACATTTTCTGACAGGAAGTGGATACCTGATGTGTTGTATTGATTTTAAACCTATCCCATTGAAAAACACAGGGGTTTAGGAATATTTTGGCACTTCCTATTGCTTCCACTAGATGTCACCAGCCTTTACAAAGTGTTTTGAGTCTTCTGGAGGGAGATCTGACCGAACAAGAGCCATGGAACGGTGATGTCCCATTAGACACCTGGCGCGCTACTTCATGTTGGGTACCCTCGTTCCAATACGTTATAAAAGGCTATGCATTCGTCCACCTTGAATATTATTCATGTTCTGGTTAAAAAAGGCCCTAATGATTTATGCTATACAACGTTTGACATGTTTGAACGAACGGAAATATATTTTTTCCCCTCGTTCATGACGAGAAGTCCGGCTGGCTTACATCATGTGCTAACGAGACGGAGATTTTTGGACATAAATGATGAGCTTTTTTGAACAAAACTACATTCGTTATGGACCTGTGATACCTGGAAGTGACATCTGATGAAGAGAATCAAAGGTAATGGATTATTTACATAGTATTTTCGATTTTAGATCTCCCCAACATGACGTCTAGTCTGTATCGCAACGCGTATTTTTCTGGGCACAGTGCTCAGATTATTGCAAAGTGTGATTTCCCAGTAAGGTTATTTTTAAATCTGGCAAGTTGATTGCGTTCAAAAGATGTAAATCTATAATTCTTTAAATGACAATATAATATTTTACCAATGTTTTCTAATTTTAATTATTTAATTTGTGACGCTGACTTGACTGCCGGTTATTGGAGGGAAACGATTTCCTCAACATCAATGCCATAGTAAAACGCTGTTTTTGTATATAAATATGAACTTGATAGAACTAAAAATGCATGCATTGTCTAACATAATGTCCTAGGAGTGTCATCTGATGGAGATTGTAAAAGGTTAGTGTATCATTTTAGCTGGTTTTATGGTTTTGGTGACCCTGTCTTTGACTTGACAAAACATTACACACAACTCTTGTAAATGTACTGTCCTAACATACTCTAAATTTATGCTTTCGCCGTAAAACCTTTTTGAAATCGTAAAACGTGGTTAGATTAAGGAGATGTTTATCTTTCAAATGGTGTAACATAGTTGTATTTTTGAAAAATTTGAATTTTGACATTTATTTGGATTCAAATTTGCCGCTCTTGAAATGCACCTGCTGTTGATGGAGTGCACCACAGGTGGCACGCTAGCGTCCCACCTAGCCCCAAGAGGATAACAGGTTAACGGCCCTCCAACTGGTAATTACTAGTGGGAAACTCGTCTATCATCCTGAGCTCCCACTACTCCCACATGCTGACCTCTGACATCACCTACAAACCAAATTACCTCCATAACAACATTTTTGGCAGTTTAATACAACAACAAATCATTATTTATTTAAAGTGATCTATTAACCTGTTAGGGCTAGGGGGCAGTATTGACACGGCTGGATAAAAAAACATACCCGATTTAATCTGGTTACCACTCCTACCCAGTAACTAGAATATGCATATACTTATTACATATGGATAGAAAACACCCTAAATTTTCTAAAACTGTTTGAATGGTGTCTGTGAGTATAACAGAACTCATTTGGCAGGCAAAACCCTGAGACATTTCCTGACAGGAAGTGGATACCTGATGTGTTGTATTACCTTTAAACCTATCCCATTGAAAAACACAGGGGCTGAGGAATATTTTGGCACTTCCTATTGCTTCCACTAGATGTCACCAGCCTTTACAAAGTGTTTTGAGTCTTCTGGAGGGAGATCTGACCGAACAAGAGCCATGGAACGATGATGTCCCATTAGACACCTGGCGCGCGAGTTCATGTTGGGTACCCTCGTTCCAATACGTTATAAAAGAGTATGCATTCGTCCACCTTGAATATTATTCATGTTCTGGTTAAAAAAGGCCCTAATGATTTATGCTATACAACGTTTGACATGTTTGAACGAACGTAAATATATTTTTTCCCCTCGTTCATGACGAGAAGTCCGGCTGGCTTAGATCATGTGCTAACAAGACGGAGATTTTTGGACATAAATGATGAGCTTTTTTGAACAAAACTACATTCGTTATGGACCTGTGATACCTGGAAGTGACATCTGATGAAGAGAATCAAAGGTAATGGATTATTTACATAGTATTTTCGATTTTAGATCTCCCCAACATGACGTCTAGTCTGTATCGCAACGCGTATTTTTCTGGGCGCAGTGCTCAGATTATTGCAAAGTGTGATTTCCCAGTAAGGTTATTTTTAAATCTGGCAAGTTGATTGCGTTCAAGAGATGTAAATCTATAATTCTTTAAATGACAATATAATATTTTACCAATGTTTTCTAATTTTAATTATTTAATTTGTGACGCTGACTTGACTGCCGGTTATTGGAGGGAAACGATTTCCTCAACATCAATGCCATAGTAAAACGCTGTTTTTGGATATAAATATGAACTTCATAGAACAAAAAATGCATGCATTGTCTAACATAATGTCCTAGGAGTGTCATCTGATGGAGATTGTAAAAGGTTAGTGCATCATTTTAGCTGGTTTTATGGTTTTGGTGACCCTGTCTTTGAATTGACAAAACATTACACACAACTCTTGTAAATGTACTGTCCTAACCTCTATGGGCTAGGTGGGACGCTAGCGTGCCACCCGTGGTGCACTCCATCAACAGCAGGTGCATTTCAAGAGCGGCAAATTTGAATCCAAATAAATGTCAAAATTCTAATTTTTCAAACATACAACTATTTTACACCCTTTGAAAGATAAACATCTCCTTAATCTAACCACGTTTTACGATTTCAAAAAGGTTTTACGGCGAAAGCATAAATTTAGAGTATGTTAGGACAGTACATTTACAAGAGTTGTGTGTAATGTTTTGTTAAGTCAAAGACAGGGTCACCAAAACCATAAAACCAGCTAAAATGATGCACTAACCTTTTACAATCTCCATCAGATGACACTCCTAGGACATTATGTTAGACAATGCATGCATTTTTAGTTCTATCAAGTTCATATTTATATCCAAAAACAGCGTTTTACTATGGCATTGATGTTGAGGAAATCGTTTCCCTCCAATAACCGGCAGTCAAGTCAGCGTCACAAATTAAATAATTAAAATTAGAAAACATTGGTAAAATATTATATTGTCATTTAAAGAATTATAGATTTACATCTCTTGAACGCAATCAACTTGCCAGATTTAAAAATAACCTTACTGGGAAATCACACTTTGCAATAATCTGAGCACTGCGCCCAGAAAAATACGCGTTGCGATACAGACTAGACGTCATGTTGGGGAGATCTGAAATCGAAAATACTATGTAAATAATCCATTACCTTTGATTCTCTTCATCAGATGTCACTTCCAGGTATCACAGGTCCATAACGAATGTAGTTTTGTTCAAAAAAGCTCATCATTTATGTCCAAAAATCTCCGTCTTGTTAGCACATGATCTAAGCCAGCCGGACTTCTCGTCATGAACGAGGGGAAAAAATATATTTACGTTCGTTCAAACATGTCAAACGTTGTATAGCATAAATCATTAGGGCCTTTTTTAACCAGAACATGAATAATATTCAAGGTGGACGAATGCATACTCTTTTATAACGTATTGGAACGAGGGTACCCAACATGAACTCGCGCGCCAGGTGTCTAATGGGACATCATCGTTCCATGGCTCTTGTTCGGTCAGATCTCCCTCCAGAAGACTCAAAACACTTTGTAAAGGCTGGTGACATCTAGTGGAAGCAATAGGAAGTGCCAAAATATTCCTCAGCCCCTGTGTTTTTCAATGGGATAGGTTTAAAGGTTATACAACACATCAGGTTTCCACTTCCTGTCAGAAAATGTCTCAGGGTTTTGCCTGCCAAATGAGTTCTGTTATACTCACAGACACCATTCAAACAGTTTTAGAAACTTTAGAGTGTTTTCTATCCATATATAATAAGTATATGCATATTCTAGTTACTGGGTAGGATTAGTAACCAGATTAAATCGGGTACATTTTTTTATCCAGACGTGCAAATGCTGCCCCCTAGCCCTAACAGGCTAACATACTCTAAATTTATGCTTTCGCCGTAAAACCTTTTTGAAATCGTAAAACGTGGTTAGATTAAGGAGATGTTTATCTTTCAAAGGGTGTAAAATAGTTGTATGTTTGAAAAATTTGAATTTTGACATTTATTTGGATTCAAATTTGCCGCTCTTGAAATGCACCTGCTGTTGATGGAGTGCACCACGGGTGGCACGCTAGCGTCCCACCTAGCCCATAGAGGTTAATATGGTTATGGAACACTATAATTTGTTTACAAGCATGATAGCTGTACTTTTAGTTGATGTTTTACGCAGCTTGTTGCCATTAGCTAATCGGCGTTTCTCAATGAGTTCAAAGCACGTGAATGCATACAACTGGTATTTACGACTTAACAACTGGTAAATTCCCACCTCCCACTTACGAATGCAACATAACACCAAGCATAAGCAGCTGACACAAACAATGTCAATAGGAAGACCAAGATGCTGGACCCTAGTAGACTAAGTCTTATTCTGAAAGGGGTCAGACGGAGGAAATATTAAAGTCACAGTTCCTACTTTGATGAGGACGGGGGAAAGAGATGGAAATACAAGATTGAATAATGGCTGTTCTGTTTTCCCCTACGTCACCCCACGTTTCAGGACAACATGATGGAAATGGAAGATTGAATAATGGCTGTTCTGTTTTCACCTCCGTCACCCCACGTTTCAGGACAACATGATGGAAATGGAAGATTGAATAATGGCTGTTCTGTTGTCCCCACCGTCACCCCACGTTTCAGGACAACATGATGGAAATGCAAGATTGAATAATGGCTGTTCTGTTGTCCCCACCGTCACCCCACGTTTCAGGACAACATGATGGAAACGGAAGATGGAATAATGGCTGCTATGTCACCCCACGTTTCAGGACAACATGATGGAAATGGAAGATGGAATAATGGCTGCTATGTCACCCCACGTTTCCACATCTGTTCCTTTGTAAGCGCGGAGTCACTGCGCTGATAGGGAAATGACCTGTTAGTGGTGAGCTCCCACTGCTACGTCTTACTGGCCGTCATAGTGACCACCTAGCTGTGTCTGTCGGACCAACCTGCTGCACCAGACCAGCCACGACAATGACGGTATTCAGAAAGTAAGGTTTTAGGGCACAGCTTGACACTAATACAAAACGAAGAATGGAAGTAGAAAATGTAATGCAAATGTTCTTGGTGGGAAAGTAGGCCAACCACTTCCTCTAACTACTCAGGTTTTCTTGGAATTTGATAAGTGTTAGCCCTGTGCCTCTGGCTTGGTTATTATTGAGAACATTAGCTATTATAAAGAGACTTTACTGTGACCGTGGGACAGGATTCCTGTTATATAAGGACAAGACAAGACCGTGGGACAGGATTCCTGTTATATAAGGACAAGACAAGACCGTGGGACAGGATTCCTGTTATATAAGGACAAGACAAGACCGTGGGACAGGATTCCTGTTATATAAGGACAAGACAAGACCGTGGGACAGGATTCCTGTTATATAAGGACAAGACAAGTCCGTGGGACAGGATTCCTGATATAAAAGGACAAGACAAGACCGTGGGACAGGATTCCTGTTATATAAGGACAAGACAAGACCGTGGGACAGGATTCCTGTGAAGACACTGTAAGGACATGGAAGTGTAGTCACCAGCAGACATGGCAGAGGCGTTAGGAGACCCTTTAAGGCATGTCTGTCTGACTGACCAGCTGCACCAGACCAGCCACGATGATGACGCTCTTCAGAAAGTAGAGTTTTAGGGCACAACTTGATACAAAAAACTCTAATAAAAAACAGAAAGTAAAAAAGGTCAGGTTATGTTAATAGATAATGCGTGTGGTTCTTGTTAGAAAAGAAGGACAAAGCCTTTCTCACTCAGATTTCCTTGGGATATAGTGTAAGCGCAATGGCTCTGTCTCAGCTGTTGAGATCATTGACAATTTATTGTGCAGACCTTATTGAGATAGTGGGACACGGACAGGATTCCACTAAGGACATTATAAGGACACTAGGGTGTACAAGTACCAGCAGACATGGCTTTATCATCACACTGAAGGGCTTTACTTCAACAGGTGGACATGTACCTTATACAGTGGCAGCCATTGGAAACACTTTGATGTCATAGCATATGAGGTTTTTTTGGAGACCCTTTAAGAATGGTCTAATGTTCTGTTGGCCATTAGCCCTGTATGGAATGTTTGTGCACATTCCTCAGAGGAAAACAGGAACCAAGTCGTATACTTAGGACAGGATTCAAATGGAGGCTGCGTTGGAGAACACTTGACAGTTAAAGGTAATTTCCGATTCAACCGACATCTGCAGCGTTTACCATAAATTCCATCACTGCTGACACAGGAACATTGCCTTTAAAAAGGTCTAAGGGCCCAGGGATGGGTTTCTACTAAGCTGACATAGGGATTTGTTTTAAGATGGTCATACCAAGTATCATTTAGATATTTCATTTGGACTTTTAGGACCCCTGTAAGTAATGAAAACAGATATTTGATTAGACATTGAATTTGGCCTTACTGCTATTAGCCCACAGAAACACATTGAATAACAACAGTTCTGTAAGGTTATACATGTATATGATGTAGCCTACATAGATAACGCATGCAGACACGTGCACAAAAACACACACATGCAAGCACATGTGTCGGATAGCTACGCACGCACACACACATCCACACACAAACACACCCCAATTAATGATGCGATGGAAGTGAGTCAAATGACCAAATTTCCCTCTAGTGACCTCATGGGTGGAACCTTATTAATATGTTTCATCATTTCATCATTAATAAACATTATATTGGTTTAAACTGCGAAAATATGGTGTTTCTGTGTCAAATGGTTTTGTTATATTTCAGTCTTCTGTGATGTATATAAAGTGTAATATTGGGAGGCAAACTCAAAATTAAATACACTATATATATATATATACACACTATATATGGACACCCATTCAAATTAGTGGATTCGGCTATTTCAGCCACACCCGTTGCTGACAGGTGTATAAAATCGAGCACACGGCCAAGCGATCTCCATAGGAAAACATTGGCAGAAGAAAGGCCCTACTGAAGAGCTCAGTGACTTTCAACGTGGCACCGTCATAGGATGCCACCTTTCCACAAAGTCAGTTCATCACATTTCTGCCCTGCTAGAGCTGCCCCGGTCAACTGTAAGTGCTGTTATTGTGAAATAGAAATGTCTTGGAGCAACAACGGCTCAGCCACGAAGTGGTAGGCCACACAAGCTCACAGAATGGGACCACAGAGTGCTGAAACGGATAGCACGTAAAAATCATCTGTCCTCGGTTGCAACACTCACTACCGAGTTCCAAACTGCCTCTGAAAGCAACGTCAGCACAAACACTGTTCATTGGGAGATTCATGGAATGGGTTTCCATGGCCTGCAGCCGCCACTTTGTAAATGTATTAAACTGGGATAGAGGATCACTCTGTAAATGTATTAAACTGGGATAGAGGATCACTCTGTAAATGTATTAAACTGTGATAGAGGATCACTCTGTAAATGTATTAAACTGGAATAGAGGGTCACTTTGTAAATGTATTAAACTGGGATGGAGGATCACTCTGTAAATGTATTAAACTGTGATAGAGGATCACTATGTAAATGTATTAAACTGGAATAGAGGATCACTCTGTAAATGTATTAAACTGTGATAGAGGATCACTCTGTAAATGTATTAAACTGTGATAGAGGATCACTTTGTAAATGTATTAAACTGGGATAGAGGATCACTCTGTAAATGTATTAAACTGTGATAGAGGATCACTATGTAAATGTATTAAACTGGGATAGAGGATCACTATGTAAATGTATTAAACTGGAATAGAGGATCACTCTGTAAATGTATTAAACTGTGATAGAGGATCACTCTGTAAATGTATTAAACTGGGATAGAGGATCACTCTGTAAATGTATTAAACTGGGATAGAGGATCACTCTGTAAATGTATTAAACTGTGATAGAGGATCACTATGTAAATGTATTAAACTGTGCATTTTAACAATTCCAGTCCCCTTCCTCCTGGGGATACTTATTGAGAAGCTCTGTTCTGAGAAACTCAGTTCTGGTGACCAAATAAAAGTACATTCTACTCCAAAATGTATCAAAATAAAATTATGCTGACACCATCTAAAATATAATTTCCACCTCCAGAAATGAGCCCAATAAGATATTGGTAAACATGATAAATGATTTTAACACATTGGAACAAAAAACCTGTATGGATGGTATATTATCAGCTATTAGCAATAAACATTATCAACTGATGCAGCACAGTGGCTATAAATACATAGCCTGAAGCATGGGGTTTGTCTATCTACATTATCACCTGTATCAACTGATGCAGCATAGTGTCTATAAATACATAGGCTGAATCATGGGGTATGTCTATCTACATTATCACCTGTATCAACTGATGCAGCAGTGTCCACATGGTCTGATAAACACTCCTAACAACCCCACCACTAGGAGGTGTCCACATGGTCTGATAAACACTCCTAACAACCCCACCACTAGGAGGTGTCCACATGGTCTGATAAACACTCCTAACAACCCCACCGCTAGGAGGTGTCCACATGGTCTGATAAACACTCCTAACAACCCCACCGCTAGGAGGTGTCCACATGGTCTGATAAACACTCCTAACAACCCCACCGCTAGGAGGTGTCCACATGGTCTGATAAACACTCCTAACAACCCCACCGCTAGGAGGTGTCCACATGGTCTGATAAACACTCCTAACAACCCCACCGCTAGGAGGTGTCCACATGGTCTGATAAACACTCCTAACAACCCCACCACTAGGAGGTGTCCACATGGTCTGATAAACACTCCTAACAACCCCACCACTAGGAGGTGTCCACATGGTCTGATAAACACTCCTAACAACCCCACCACTAGGAGGTGTCCACATGGTCTGATAAACACTCCTAACAACCCCACCGCTAGGAGGTGTCCACATGGTCTGATAAACACTCCTAACAACCCCACCGCTAGGAGGTGTCCACATGGTCTGATAAACACTCCTAACAACCCCACCGCTAGGAGGTGTCCACATGGTCTGATAAACACTTCTAACAACCCCACCGCTAGGAGGTGTCCACATGGTCTGATAAACACTCCTAACAACCCCACCACTAGGAGGTGTCCACATGGTCTGATAAACACTCCTAACAACCCCACCACTAGGAGGTGTCCACATGGTCTGATAAACACTCCTAACAACCCCACCGCTAGGAGGTGTCCACATGGTCTGATAAACACTCCTAACAACCCCACCACTAGGAGGTGTCCACATGGTCTGATAAACACTCCTAACAACCACACCACTAGGAGGTGTCCACATGGTCTGATAAACACTCCTAACAACCCCTCCACTAGGAGGTGTCCACATGGTCTGATAAACACTCCTAACAACCCCACCACTAGGAGGTGTCCACATGGTCTGATAAACACTCCTAACAACCCCACCACTAGGATGTGTCCACATGGTCTGATAAACACTCCTAACAACCCCACCACTAGGAGGTGTCCACATGGTCCTAAATCACACTGTTTCCTCATTTTGTATCACATTCCAATGATAAAACTGGTCATGTTGCCTAGTGGTTAGAGTGTTGGGAATGTAGCTGAAAGGTCACTGGTTTGAATACCTGAGCTGTCAAGGTGTAAATCTGTCTATGTGCCGTTAAGCAAGGCACTTAACCCTAATTTGCTCCAAGGGAACCGTACTGCTATGGCTGACCCTGTAAAACAACATATTTCACTGCACCAATATGGTGTTTGTGACAATAAAACATTTTATGTATTTTTCTCTCAATTACAACAATTCATTTAACAATGCTGGTAACAGATCTTGATGACATTCCTCCAAGGACACCTTGACTTGCATTACATTCTCACTGCAGAAAAATATTCTCATGTTATTGAACCATAAATTGTACATATATGTGTTAGATAATAACCCTGGATGATGAATGTGTGAACTATCTTGTCATCTTTTTGGGTAACCACAATGGAACATTCTAGTCTTGAAGGACATGAACTGGCAGAACAGGTTTCAGCAAAGTATGGAGTCATTGTTTTCAGGAAGGTGTACCCATGACGATAGGAGAGACAGGAGGCAGACTAAGGGAAAGGGATAACAAACCAGGGTCACCATACTACTGTCTGACCCTGTACAACAACACATTACACTGCACCTATCATACTACTGTCTGACCCTGTACAACAACACATTACACTGCACCTATCATACTACTGTCTGACCCTGTACAACAACACATTACACTGCACCTATCATACTACTGTCTGACCCTGTACAACAACACATTACACTGCACCTATCATACTACTGTCTGACCCTGTACAACAACACATTACACTGCACCTATCATACTACTGTCTGACCCTGTACAACAACACATTACACTGCACCTATCATACTACTGTCTGACCCTGTACAACAACACATTACACTGCACCTATCATACTACTGTCTGACCCTGTACAACAACACATTACACTGCACCTATCATACTACTGTCTGACCCTGTACAACAACACATTACACTGCACCTATCATACTACTGGCTGACCCTGTATAACAACACATTACACTGCACCTATCATACTACTGTCTGACCCTGTATAACAACACATTACACTGCACCTATCATACTACTGTCTGACCCTGTACAACAACACATTACACTGCACCTATCATACTACTGTCTGACCCTGTACAACAACACATTACACTGCACCTATCATACTACTGTCTGACCCTGTACAACAACACATTACACTGCACCTATCATACTACTGTCTGACCCTGTATAACAACACATTACACTGCACCTATCATACTACTGTCTGACCCTGTATAACAACACATTACACTGCACCTATCATACTACTGTCTGACCCTGTACAACAACACATTACACTGCACCTATCATACTACTGTCTGACCCTGTACAACAACACATTACACTGCACCTATCATACTACTGTCTGACCCTGTACAACAACACATTACACTGCACCTATCATACTACTGTCTGACCCTGTACAACAACACATTACACTGCACCTATCATACTACTGTCTGACCCTGTACAACAACACATTACACTGCACCTATCATACTACTGTCTGACCCTGTACAACAACACATTACACTGCACCTATCATACTACTGTCTGACCCTGTATAACAACACATTACACTGCACCTATCATACTACTGTCTGACCCTGTACAACAACACATTACACTGCACCTATCATACTACTGTCTGACCCTGTACAACAACACATTACACTGCACCTATCATACTACTGTCTGACCCTGTACAACAACACATTACACTGCACCTATCATACTACTGTCTGACCCTGTACAACAACACATTACACTGCACCTATCATACTACTGTCTGACCCTGTACAACAACACATTACACTGCACCTATCATACTACTGTCTGACCCTGTACAACAACACATTACACTGCACCTATCATACTACTGTCTGACCCTGTACAACAACACATTACACTGCACCTATCATACTACTGTCTGACCCTGTACAACAACACATTACACTGCACCTATCATACTACTGTCTGACCCTGTACAACAACACATTACACTGCACCTATCATACTACTGTCTGACCCTGTATAACAACACATTACACTGCACCTATCATACTACTGTCTGACCCTGTACAACAACACATTACACTGCACCTATCATACTACTGTCTGACCCTGTACAACAACACATTACACTGCACCTATCATACTACTGTCTGACCCTGTACAACAACACATTACACTGCACCTATCATACTACTGTCTGACCCTGTACAACAACACATTACACTGCACCTATCATACTACTGTCTGACCCTGTATAACAACACATTACACTGCACCTATCATACTACTGTCTGACCCTGTACAACAACACATTACACTGCACCTATCATACTACTGTCTGACCCTGTACAACAACACATTACACTGCACCTATCATACTACTGTCTGACCCTGTACAACAACACATTACACTGCACCTATCATACTACTGTCTGACCCTGTACAACAACACATTACACTGCACCTATCATACTACTGTCTGACCCTGTACAACAACACATTACACTGCACCTATCATACTACTGTCTGACCCTGTACAACAACACATTACACTGCACCTATCATACTACTGTCTGACCCTGTACAACAACACATTACACTGCACCTATCATACTACTGTCTGACCCTGTACAACAACACATTACACTGCACCTATCATACTACTGGCTGACCCTGTACAACAACACATTACACTGCACCTATCATACTACTGTCTGACCCTGTACAACAACACATTACACTGCACCAATCATACTACTGTCTGACCCTGTACAACAACACATTACACTGCACCTATCATACTACTGTCTGACCCTGTACAACAACACATTACACTGCACCTATCATACTACTGTCTGACCCTGTACAACAACACATTACACTGCACCTATCATACTACTGTCTGACCCTGTATAACAACACATTACACTGCACCTATCATACTACTGTCTGACCCTGTATAACAACACATTACACTGCACCTATCATACTACTGTCTGACCCTGTACAACAACACATTACACTGCACCTATCATACTACTGTCTGACCCTGTACAACAACACATTACACTGCACCTATCATACTACTGTCTGACCCTGTACAACAACACATTACACTGCACCTATCATACTACTGTCTGACCCTGTACAACAACACATTACACTGCATCTATCATACTACTGTCTGACCCTGTACAACAACACATTACACTGCACCTATCATACTACTATGGCTGACCCTGTACAACAACACATTACACTGCACCTATCATACTACTGTCTGACCCTGTAAAACAACACATTACACTGCACCTATCATACTACTGTCTGACCCTGTATAACAACACATTACACTGCACCTATCATACTACTATGGCTGACCCTGTACAACAACACATTACACTGCACCTATCATACTACTGTCTGACCCTGTAAAACAACACATTACACTGCACCTATCATACTACTGTCTGACCCTGTACAACAACACATTACACTGCACCTATCATACTACTGTCTGACCCTGTACAACAACACATTACACTGCACCTATCATACTACTATGGCTGACCCTGTACAACAACACATTACACTGCACCTATCATACTACTGTCTGACCCTGTACAACAACACATTACACTGCACCTATCATACTACTGTCTGACCCTGTACAACAACACATTACACTGCACCTATCATACTACTATGGCTGACCCTGTAAAACAACACATTACACTGCACCTATCATACTACTGTCTGACCCTGTACAACAACACATTACACTGCACCTATCATACTACTATGGCTGACCCTGTATAACAACACATTACACTGCACCTATCATACTACTGTCTGACCCTGTACAACAACACATTACACTGCACCTATCATACTACTATGGCTGACCCTGTAAAACAACACATTACACTGCACCTATCATACTACTGTCTGACCCTGTAAAACAACACATTACACTGCACCTATCATACTACTGTCTGACCCTGTAAAACAACACCTATCATACTACTGTCTGACCATGTACAACAACACATTACACTGCACCTATCATACTACTATGGCTGACCCTGTAAAACAACACCTATCATACTACTGTCTGACCCTGTACAACAACACATTACACTGCACCTATCATACTACTATGGCTGACCCTGTAAAACAACACCTATCATACTACTGTCTGACCCTGTACAACAACACATTACACTGCACCTATCATACTACTATGGCTGACCCTGTAAAACAACACCTATCATACTACTGTCTGACCCTGTACAACAACACATTACACTGCACCTATCATACTACTATGGCTGACCCTGTAAAACAACACCTATCATACTACTGTCTGACCCTGTACAACAACACATTACACTGCACCTATCATACTACTGTCTGACCCTGTACAACAACACATTACACTGCACCTATCATACTACTGTCTGACCCTGTACAACAACACATTACACTGCACCTATCATACTACTGTCTGACCCTGTACAACAACACATTACACTGCACCTATCATACTACTGTCTGACCCTGTACAACAACACATTACACTGCACCTATCATACTACTGTCTGACCCTGTATAACAACACATTACACTGCACCTATCATACTACTGTCTGACCCTGTACAACAACACATTACACTGCACCTATCATACTACTGTCTGACCCTGTACAACAACACATTACACTGCACCTATCATACTACTGTCTGACCCTGTATAACAACACATTACACTGCACCTATCATACTACTGTCTGACCCTGTACAACAACACATTACACTGCACCTATCATACTACTGTCTGACCCTGTACAACAACACATTACACTGCACCTATCATACTACTATGGCTGACCCTGTACAACAACACATTACACTGCACCTATCATACTACTGTCTGACCCTGTACAACAACACATTACACTGCACCTATCATACTACTGTCTGACCCTGTACAACAACACATTACACTGCACCTATCATACTACTGTCTGACCCTGTACAACAACACATTACACTGCACCTATCATACTACTGTCTGACCCTGTACAACAACACATTACACTGCACCTATCATACTACTATGGCTGACCCTGTACAACAACACATTACACTGCACCTATCATACTACTGTCTGACCCTGTATAACAACACATTACACTGCACCTATCATACTACTGTCTGACCCTGTACAACAACACATTACACTGCATCTATCATACTACTGTCTGACCCTGTACAACAACACATTACACTGCACCTATCATACTACTGTCTGACCCTGTACAACAACACATTACACTGCACCTATCATACTACTGTCTGACCCTGTACAACAACACATTACACTGCACCTATCATACTACTGTCTGACCCTGTACAACAACACATTACACTGCACCTATCATACTACTATGGCTGACCCTGTACAACAACACATTACACTGCACCTATCATACTACTATGGCTGACCCTGTACAACAACACATTACACTGCACCTATCATACTACTGTCTGACCCTGTACAACAACACATTACACTGCACCTATCATACTACTGTCTGACCCTGTACAACAACACATTACACTGCACCTATCATACTACTGTCTGACCCTGTAAAACAACACATTACACTGCACCTATCATACTACTGTCTGACCCTGTATAACAACACATTACACTGCACCTATCATACTACTGTCTGACCCTGTACAACAACACATTACACTGCACCTATCATACTACTGTCTGACCCTGTAAAACAACACCTATCATACTACTGTCTGACCCTGTACAACAACACATTACACTGCACCTATCATACTACTATGGCTGACCCTGTAAAACAACACCTATCATACTACTACTGTCTGACCCTGTACAACAACACATTACACTGCACCTATCATACTACTATGGCTGACCCTGTAAAACAACACCTATCATACTACTATGGCTGACCCTGTAAAACAACACCTATCATACTACTATGGCTGACCCTGTAAAACAACATCTATCATACTACTATGGCTGACCCTGTAAAACAACACCTATCATACTACTGTCTGACCCTGTACAACAACACATTACACTGCACCTATCATACTACTATGGCTGACCCTGTACAACAACACATTACACTGCACCTATCATACTACTATGGCTGACCCTGTAAAACAACACATTACACTGCATCTATCATACTACTATGGCTGACCCTGTAAAACAACACCTATCATACTACTATGGCTGACCCTGTAAAACAACACATTACACTGCACCTATCATACTACTATGGCTGACCCTGTAAAACAACACCTATCATACTACTATGGCTGACCCTGTACAACAACACATTACACTGCATCTATCATACTACTGTCTGACCCTGTACAACAACACATTACACTGCATCTATCATACTACTATGGCTGACCCTGTAAAACAACACATTACACTGCATCTATCATACTACTATGGCTGACCCTGTACAACAACACATTACACTGCACCTATCATACTACTGTCTGACCCTGTACAACAACACATTACACTGCACCTATCATACTACTGTCTGACCCTGTACAACAACACCTATCATACTACTGTCTGACCCTGTACAACAACACATTACACTGCACCTATCATACTACTATGGCTGACCCTGTAAAACAACACCTATCATACTACTATGGCTGACCCTGTAAAACAACACCTATCATACTACTATGGCTGACCCTGTAAAACAACACCTATCATACTACTATGGCTGACCCTGTACAACAACACATTACACTGCATCTATCATACTACTGTCTGACCCTGTACAACAACACATTACACTGCATCTATCATACTACTATGGCTGACCCTGTAAAACAACACATTACACTGCATCTATCATACTACTATGGCTGACCCTGTACAACAACACATTACACTGCACCTATCATACTACTGTCTGACCCTGTACAACAACACATTACACTGCACCTATCATACTACTGTCTGACCCTGTACAACAACACCTATCATACTACTGTCTGACCCTGTACAACAACACATTACACTGCACCTATCATACTACTATGGCTGACCCTGTAAAACAACACCTATCATACTACTATGGCTGACCCTGTAAAACAACACCTATCATACTACTATGGCTGACCCTGTAAAACAACACCTATCATACTACTATGGCTGACCCTGTAAAACAACACATTTCACTGCATCTATCATACTACTATGGCTGACCCTGTAAAACAACACATTTCACTGCATCTATCCGCTGTCTGTGACAATAAAACATTTTTAAAGCAAGCTAACATAGAAAATGACAGCATAGATTTTTTTTTAAATAATGACAACAGTTAATTTAACAATGCTGGTTATAAATCTTGTTGACATACATCCAAGGACACCTTGACTTGCATTACACTCTCACTGCAGAAAAATATTCTCATTAAATCACATGATTTCTAGTTAGAGAAAAGGATTCCTGTTAACACGGCCTGCTACAAGCAGGAAACAAGTTATGGACGAACCAGAAATGTAACATATCTGTTTGACAGTAACCCTGGATGATGAATGTGTGAACTATCTTGTCATCTCTTTGGGTAACCACATTGGAACATTCTAGTCTTTAAGGACATGATCTGGCAGAACAGGTTTCAGCAAAGTATGGAGTCATTGTTTTCAGGAAGGTGCAACCATGGAGATAGGAGGGACAGGAGGCAGACTAAGGTACAAGGGAAGCCAACTACTGTCCTACAAAGACAAACAGCATCTACACAAACAGCCACCTGAACTACTGTCCTACAAAGACAAACAGCATCTACACAAACAGCCACCTGAACTACTGCCCTACAAAGACAAACAGCATCTACACAAACAGCCACCTGAACTACTGCCCTACAAAGACAAACAGCATCTACACAAACAGCCACCTGAACTACTGTCCTACAAATACAAACAGCGTGTTATGTAGTTGTGTTGTCATGTTGTGAACGTTGTATTGTAGTAACCAACTGTATTTAATGGTGTTATGTAGTTGTGTTGTCATGTTGTGAATGTTGTATTGTAGTAACCAACTGTATTTAATGGTGTTATGTAGTTGTGTTGTCATGTTGTGAATGTTGTATTGTAGTAACCAACTGTATTTAATGGTGTTATGTAGTTGTGTTGTCATGTTGTGAATGTTGTATTGTAGTAACCAACTGTATTTAATGGTGTTGTGTAGTTGTGTTGTCATGTTGTGAATGTTGTATTGTAGTAATCCTCAACTGTATTTAATGGTGTTGTGTAGTTGTGTTGTCATGTTGTGAATGTTGTATTGTAGTAACCAACTGTATTTAATGGTGTTATGTAGTTGTGTTGTCATGTTGTGAATGTTGTATTGTAGTAACCAACTGTATTTAATGGTGTTATGTAGTTGTGTTGTCATGTTGTGAATGTTGTATTGTAGTAATCCTCAACTGTATTTAATGGTGTTATGTGGTTGTGTTGTCATGTTGTGAATGTTGTATTGTAGTAACCAACTGTATTTAATGGTGTTATGTAGTTGTGTTGTCATGTTGTGAATGTTGTATTGTAGTAACCAACTGTATGTAATGGTGTTATGTAGTTGTGTTGTCATGTTGTGAATGTTGTATTGTAGTAACCAACTGTATTTAATGGTGTTATGTAGTTGTGTTGTCATGTTGTGAATGTTGTATTGTAGTAATCCTCAACTGTATTTAATGGTGTTATGTAGTTGTGTTGTCATGTTGTGAATGTTGTATTGTAGTAACCAACTGTATTTAATGGTGTTATGTAGTTGTGTTGTCATGTTGTGAATGTTGTATTGTAGTAACCAACTGTATTTAATGGTGTTATGTAGTTGTGTTGTCATGTTGTGAATGTTGTATTGTAGTAACCAACTGTATTTAATGGTGTTGTGTAGTTGTGTTGTCATGTTGTGAATGTTGTATTGTAGTAACCCTCAACTGTATTTAATGGTGTTATGTAGTTGTGTTGTCATGTTGTGAATGTTGTATTGTAGTAACCAACTGTATTTAATGGTGTTATGTAGTTGTGTTGTCATGTTGTGAATGTTGTATTGTAGTAACCAACTGTATTTAATGGTGTTATGTAGTTGTGTTGTCATGTTGTGAATGTTGTATTGTAGTAACCAACTGTATTTAATGGTGTTATGTAGTTGTGTTGTCATGTTGTGAATGTTGTATTGTAGTAACCAACTGTATTTAATGGTGTTATGTAGTTGTGTTGTCATGTTGTGAATGTTGTATTGTAGTAGGCCTAACCCTCACCAACAGAGACAGCAACAGACGACACAGAGAAAGTGATGGAGAGAGGCAGAGGATGGGAGTGTACAGTAGACTGGGATTCTAATTACTGCACTGCGCGCGCGTGTGTGTGTGTGTGTGTGTGTGTGTGTGTGTGTGTGAGTGTGTGTGTGTGTGTGTGTGTGTGTGTGTGAGTGTGTGTGAGTGTGTGTGTGTGTGTGTGTGTGTGTGTGAGTGTGTGAGTGTGTGTGTATGTGTGTGTGTGTGTGTGTGTGTGTGTGTGTGTGTGTGTGTGTGTGTGTGTGTGTGTGTGTGTGTGTGTGTGTGTGTGTGTGTGTGTGTGTGTGTGTGAGAGGGTGTTTTGGTACTGTAGGATTCTTTAATCAATGTGGCTCATTGGACAGGTCAGAGTCTCAACACAATTGAAAACTTACCATCAATAAAACACCAAATGCTGTAATTTCTTGTGGAAGAATGGTGTTACATCTCTCCAATAGACTTCCAGACAGTTGTAGAATGTTTGCCAAGGCTCATTGTAAGAGCTGTAAAGAGAGAGGGACTCGGAGAGAGAACAGGTAGAACCTGATATGTAAATGAGCAGAGCAAACGAAAGTAACTTTCAACGACCGAATGATCATTCAGACTCTGTTTCTATTGAGAGATAAAAGGTAAGATGACGATTGTCATGTGTATTAATATAGTTGATGATATTGTAATGTGTATTAATATAGTTGATGATATTGTTGTGTGTATTAATATAGTTGATGGTATTGTTATGTGTATTAATATAGTTGATGATATTGTTATGTGTATTAATATAGTTGGTGATATTGTTGTGTGTATTCATATAGTTGGTGATATTGTTATGTGTATTAATATAGTTTATGATATTGTTATGTGTATTCATATAGTTGATATTGTTATGTGTATTAATATAGTTGATGATATTGTTGTGTGTATTAATATAGTTTATGATATTGTTATGTGTATTAATATAGTTGATGATATTGTTATGTGTATTCATATAGTTGATATTGTTATGTGTATTAATATAGTTGATGATATTGTTGTGTGTATTAATATAGTTGGTGATATTGTTGTGTGTATTCATATAGTTGATGATATTGTTGTGTGTATTAATATAGTTTATGATATTGTTATGTGTATTAATATAGTTGATATTGTTATGTGTATTAATATAGTTGATGATATTGTTATGTGTATTCATATAGTTAATTATATTTTTGGTGGACAGTGTTATAATAGTCCTACTCTCCTTAAAATGTTTTGGATATAATTTAGATGCGTGGGGTGAATTCGTTCTGTGCCCATCTGTGTGCCCCAGGGTGATTGCTCCTACATTATCTACAATCTAAAAGCAAAACGTTTGGCAACAGAAACCGTTTAGGTCACATTGTACAGCGTTTAGAGTAAACGGTTTATGTTTTATTTAACATCTTAAAACTGTTGGCTGTGGAGTAAACTAATGAATACGACCCAGGTTGTTGCCTACGACTCGGCATGTTGATACCTGCCTCTTGCTGAAACCTGAACGTAGCCTGAGGGGTATACTATGATACAGGCTTGATATACTGGTTTTCTAAAGCTAGACAGCTTCAGTTAGCTTCACATTCCAGCTCAGGCCTCACCCATCAGAATATACAGAACAGAACAGAAAAAAATCGCAATGAAGTTTCAAGGTGAGAATCCTGCCAGGGATTATTGTAAAGTGTGTAGATAAATTAAATGTAATGTTAGTATAGTGAATGACAGTAAAACACTCCTAACAGTCTACTACTACTGAGACAGAAAACTCAAGTCTGAAATTTCTATGTGGAAATTACAAACTTCAGAAGCCTTTTTAAACCTCAAATACACTACAAGTTATATATTTCCTGCATTGCTGGAAAGTTCTTCTGCAGTGGGGGGTGATCAAATTAAGATCCTACATCTGTACACATAATTGTACATGGGGATATGTATGGGGGTCTATAACATCCAATCACAGAGGTTTATATCAGCTGACAGTTGCAATGTTATTGCTAATAACTCAAACTGCCCTTTTCAGATAAAGACATAAACTCTGTACAGATGTAGGATCTTAATTTGATCACCCTGTTGCAGAAAAACTAAACTTGTAGTGTATTTGAGTGTAATTAAACTTTAGAAAAGGTTTCTGAAGATGATAAATTCCACTTTCCCATTTTAAAACTGTTCATTAATTATAATCCACACAATAATTCAAATGTCCTGTTTCTGCAGGATTATTTTCCTGGTGTAGCAAACTGGCTCAAATTAAGATCCAACATCTGCAGAAATATACCCCTTTCTAATGTAGATGGCTCTATTGAGATTCACTTTTGACCATTTGACATCTTGTATTTACTGTTGTTTAGGCTGGTTGAATGAGTTGCCTGTGAAAGCTACTTCATCTGCAAGAAAACAGGCGGCTGCACCAGTGACTGTAAGTTATGTGATTTCCTCATATGAACGTGAAAGTAAGTGTGTAGTCTACGCAGTTACAAAAATGGCTGTTGAAACTGTGGCACATATTTCTCGGTGACATTGAATAAATGTGTTGGTATGTAGGAAAGACGGGCAGACTCTCGTACTGTTGGTCTAGACTACCTACAAACTATTATAAGGCTATGATCACTTATCATGCCGACAAACCTGATGGTCTCTGTGAACTGATCTGAACAGGTTTAGGCTGGTCATCTATGATATGTAGGTTATATACAGTACATTCTCTGTCCTGCTACTGGTAGGACTATAACATTATGTTGATCTGAACAGGTTTAGACTGGTCATCTATGATATGTAGGTTATATACAGTACATTCTCTGTCCTGCTACTGGTAGGACTATAACATTATGTTGATCTGAACAGGTTTAGGCTGGTCATCTATGATATGTAGGTTATATACAGTACATTCTCTGTCCTGCTACTGGTAGGACTATAACATTATGTTGATCTGAACAGGTTTAGACTGGTCATCTATGATATGTAGGTTATATACAGTACATGCTCTGTCCTGCTACTGGTAGGACTATAACATTATGTTGATCTGAACAGGTTTAGACTGGTCATCTATGATATGTAGGTTATATACAGTACATTCTCTGTCCTGCTACTGGTAGGACTATAACATTATGTTGATCTGAACAGGTTTAGACTGGTCATCTATGGTATGTAGGCTATATACAGTACATTCTCTGTCCTGCTACTGGTAGGACTATAACATTATGTTGATCTGAACAGGTTTAGACTGGTCATCTATGATATGTAGGCTATATCTGAGGTATAGACCTTGATCTGCATTTCACTAACAAACTGCTATTATACATTATAACCTAGTCTACTTTACATAATATAAAACCTCTTACTTGTTGCAAATAAACGTTGAATGTATCAATGATTTCCCCCTCAGATCAATCATGTCCGTTTTAGCCCTTCTGTCTACATTCTCAGATACATTTAGAAAACAACAGATTGAAAGACAATAAATAGTCTACTGTTAGTGAATACAAATAAGTGTGAGACATCGCCTTGTGTTGCTGTACTGTCTATAACTACCTTAACAAACAGTGACTTATTATTATTATTATTACTATTATTATTATTATTATTGTTATTACTATTATTATTATTATTATTATTATTGTTGCTGCACTGTCTATAACTACCTAAACCAACAGTGACTTATTATTATTACTATTATTATTATTATTATTATTGTTGTTGCTGTATTGTCTAGAACTACCTTAACAAACAGTGACTTATTATTATTATTATTGTTGTTGACAGTTACATTTATATTTACATTTAAGTCATTTAGCAGACGCTCTTATCCAGAGCGACTTACAAATTGGTGCATTCACCTTATGATATCCAGTGGAACAACCACTTTACAATAGTGCATCTAGATCTTCTAAGGGGGGGGGGGGGGGGGGGGGGGGTTAGAAGGATTACTTTATCCTATCCTAGGTATTCCTTAAAGAGGTGGGGTTTCAGGTGTCTCCGGAAGGTGGTGATTGACTCCGCTGTCCTGGCGTCGTGAGGGAGCTTGTTCCACCATTGGGGTGCCAGAGCAGCGAACAGTTTTGACTGGGCTGAGCGGGAACTGTGCTTCCTCAGAGGTAGGGGGGCCAGCAGGCCAGAGGTGGATGAACGCAGTGCCCTTGTTTGGGTGTAGGGCCTGATCAGAGCCTGAAGGTATGGAGGTGCCGTTCCCTTCACAGCTCCGTAGGCAATCACCATGGTCTTGTAGCGGATGCGAGCTTCAACTGGAAGCCAGTGGAGAGAGCGGAGGAGCGGGGTGACGTGAGAGAACTTGGGAAGGTTGAACACCAGACGGGCTGCGGCGTTCTGGATGAGTTGTAGGGGTTTAATGGCACAGGCAGGGAGCCCAGCCAACAGCGAGTTGCAGTAATCCAGACGGGAGATGACAAGTGCCTGGATTAGGACCTGCGCCGCTTCCTGTGTGAGGCAGGGTCGTACTCTGCGAATGTTGTAGAGCATGAACCTACAGGATCGGGTCACCGCCTTGATGTTAGTGGAGAACGACAGGGTGTTGTCCAGGATCACACCAAGGTTCTTAGCACTCTGGGAGGAGGACACAAGGGAGTTGTCAACCGTGATGGCGAGATCATGGAACGGGCAGTCCTTCCCCGGGAGGAAGAGCAGCTCCGTCTTGCCGAGGTTCAGCTTGAGGTGGTGATCCGTCATCCACACTGATGTGTCTGACAGACATGCAGAGATGCGATTCGCCGCCTGGTTATCAGAAGGGGGAAAGGAGAAGATTAATTGTGTGTCGTCTACATAGCAATGATAGGAGAGACCATGTGAGGATATGACAGAGCCAAGTGACTTGGTGTATAGCGAGAATAGGAGAGGGCCTAGAACAGAGCCCTGGGGGACACCAGTGGTGAGAGCGCATGGTGCGGAGACAGATTCTCGCCACGCCACCTGGTAGGAGCGACCTGTCAGGTAGGACGCAATCCAAGCGTGGGCCGCGCCGGAGATGCCCAACCCGGAGAGGGTGGAGAGGAGGATCTGATGGTTCACAGTATCAAAGGCAGCAGATAGGTCTAGAAGGATGAGAGCAGAGGAGAGAGAGTTAGCTTTAGCAGTGCGGAGAGCCTCCGTGACACAGAGAAGAGCAGTCTCAGTTGAATGCCCAGTCTTGAAACCTGACTGATTAGGATCAAGAAGGTCATTCTGAGAGAGATAGCAGGAGAGCTGGCCAAGGACGGCACGTTCAAGAGTTTTGGAGAGAAAAGAAAGAAGGGATACTGGTCTGTAGTTGTTGACATCGGAGGGATCGAGTGTAGGTTTTTTCAGAAGGGGTGCAACTCTCGCTCTCTTGAAGACGGAAGGGACGTAGCCAGCGGTCAAGGATGAGTTGATGAGCGAGGTGAGGTAGGGGAGAAGGTCTACGGAAATGGTCTGGAGAAGAGAGGAGGGGATAGGGTCAAGTGGGCAGGTTGTTGGGCGGCCGGCCGTCACAAGACGCGAGATTTCATCTGGAGAGAGAGGGGAGAAAGAGGTCAAAGCACAAGGTAGGGCAGTGTGAGCAGGACCAGCGGTGTCATTTGACTTAGCAAACGAGGATCGGATATCGTCAACCTTCTTTTCAAAATGGTTGACGAAGTCATCCGCAGAGAGGGAGGAGGGGGGGGGAGGGGGAGGAGGATTCAGGAGGGAGGAGAAGGTAGCAAAGAGCTTCCTAGGGTTAGAGGCAGATGCTTGGAATTTAGAGTGGTAGAAAGTGGCTTTAGCAGCAGAGACAGAAGAGGAGAATGTAGAGAGGAGGGAGTGAAAGGATGCCAGGTCCGCAGGGAGGCGAGTTTTCCTCCATTTCCGCTCGGCTGCCCGGAGCCCTGTTCTGTGAGCTCGTAGTGAGTCGTCGAGCCACGGAGCAGGAGGGGAGGACCGAGCCGGCCTGGAGGATAGGGGACAGAGAAAATCAAAGGATGCAGAAAGGGAGGAGAGGAGGGTTGAGGAGGCAGAATCAGGAGATAGGTTGGAGAAGGTTTGAGCAGAGGGAAGAGATGATAGGATGGAAGAGGAGAGAGTAGCGGGAGAGAGAGAGCGAAGGTTGGGACGGCGCAATACCATCCGAGTAGGGGCAGAGTGAGAAGTGTTGGATGAGAGCAAGAGGGAAAAGGATACAAGGTAGTGGTCGGAGATTTGGAGGGGAGTTGCAATGAGATTAGTGGAAGAACAGCATCTAGTAAAGATGAGGTCAAGCGTATTGCCTGCCTTGTGAGTAGGGGGGAAGGTGAGAGGGTGAGGTCAAAAGAGGAGAGGAGTGGAAAGAAGGAGGCAGAGAGGAATGAGTCAAAGGTAGACGTGGGGAGGTTAAAGTCAACCAGAACTGTGAGAGGTGAGCCATCTTCAGGAAAGGAACTTATCAAGGCGTCAAGCTCATTGATGAACTCTCCAAGGGAACCTGGAGGGCGATAAATGATAAGGATGTTAAGCTTGAAAGGGCTGGTAACTGTGACAGCATGGAATTCAAATGAGGAGATAGACAGATGGGTCAGGGGAGAAAGAGAGAATGTCCACTTGGGAGAGATGAGGATTCCAGTGCCACCACCCCGCTGGCTCGATGCTCTAGGGGTATGTGAGAACACGTGGGCAGACGAAGAGAGAGCAGTAGGAGTAGCAGTGTTATCTGTGGTAATCCATGTTTCCGTCAGCGCCAGGAAGTCTAGGGACTGGAGGGTAGCATAGGCTGAGATTAACTCAGCCTTGTTGGCTGCAGACCGGCAGTTCCAGAGGCTGCCGGAGACCTCCACGTGTTAACCACAACCAACATGCTGGATCTCTGTTTAGTTGTTACTGTGTTAACCAACATGCTGGATCTCTGTTTAGTTGTCACTGTGTTAACCACAACCAACATGTTGGATCTCTGTTTACAGGGGTCAGTGCTCTAAAATGAGTCTCTCTGGGGAGAGAGAGGAGGGGGGCCCTGCCTCTAAAATGAGTCTCTCTGGGGAGAGAGAGGAGGGGGGTCCTGCCTCTAAAATGAGTCTCTCTGGGGAGAGAGAGGAGGGGGGTCCTGCCTCTAAAATGAGTCTCTCTGGGGAGAGAGAGGAGGGGGGCCCTGCCTCTAAAATGAGTCTCTCTGGGGAGAGAGAGGAGGGGGGCCCTCCCTCTAAAATGAATCTCTCTGGGGGACATGACACCAAAGCTAAGAGGTGAGATAACAATTTTATGAATAATTTATTACGTTTATTTCCTAAATAAATAGCTATCTTAAGGTGAATGCACTTACTGTAAATCTCTCTGGATAAGAGCTTCTGCTAAATCAGGGGTTCTCAATCCGGGGTCTGCGGAGGTACTGCAGGGGTTCTGCAGGAAGTGTGGGGAGTGGTGGTGTATCCAGGGAGAAAACTAAACTAATATTCTGAAATGTCATTGTGGTCTTATGTTCCCATCTATTGGAATTATTTAGCAACTGCAGTAGTGCTGAAAAAATGTGTTATTCCTTACTAAAGTAGTAATTACTGAGAATTACTAGTTAATTGTATCACTTACAATCATAAAATAACAACTTATACCATAACAAACAATTAAACTGACATAAACCTAAATCACTATATATGTAGTTATTTAGTTAATTACCAAATTGAGCCGGTCAGTCACATTTGAGAGTGAGGGAGATATATTGCATTTTGCATAAAAAAACATGATTTTTGTCTCTCTGAAATGAAACCATCAAGTGATAGATTTTAAACAAATCCTTGTCTGTGAGAGATGTAATAATTAATACATAATTTCTTTAAACAATAAAAGCTCATTTCTGTAAAGTGATATGTTGCATGTTGGAACTCTTCTTATGTTTCCCATCTGAGATCAGAGTAGATGAGAGATGTAATGTTTGTCTCTGTTGTGTTGAAGACCAATCAAGCAGGAGAGACCAGCCTCCCCTGTACCCAGCTGTGTGTCCATGAAGAGTGACTGGTCAATGGATCATCCTATAGAGTTTAGAGAGGGAGACTTTTCTACTGAACAAAGGTAAGAAGAACTCATGGGTCATGGTCAGTGAGTTAAACAACATTGTCTCTAGTCATTTCTCCTCTCCCATTTTCACATTTCTTTTGGTTGTTTTCATAATCCATAGGCTAATCCTTTTGTCCATTTTCATAGTCCTAAAACAATATTAAACAAACACAATATTCCCTCCCTGTTTGTGTGTGTGTGTGTGTGTGTGTGTGTGTGTGTGTGTGTGTGTGTGTGTGTGTGTGTGTGTGTGTGTGTGTGTGTGTGTGTGTGTGTGTGTGTGTGTGTGTGTGTGTGTGTGTGTGTGTGTGTGTGCTCTCCCTGGATGAAGAGATATAATCTCTATCCTGATTGCCTAGTCACTTTTATCCTTACCTACCTGTACATATTACCTCAATTACCTCAACTACCTGGTACCCCTGCACATTGACTCAGTACTGGTACTCCTTATAGTCTCATTATTACCTCAACTACCTGGTACCCCTGCACATTGACTCAGTACTGGTACTCCTTATAGTCTCATTATTACCTCAACTACCTGGTACCCCTGCACATTGACTCAGTACTGTTACTCCTTATAGTCTCATTATTACCTCAACTACCTGGTACCCCTGCACATTGACTCAGTACTGGTACTCCTTATAGTCTCATTATTACCTCAACTACCTGGTACCCCTGCACATTGACTCAGTACTGGTACTCCTTATAGTCTCATTATTACCTCAACTACCTGGTACCCCTGGACATTGACTCAGTACTGGTACTCCTTATAGTCTCATTATTACCTCAACTACCTGGTACCCCTGCACATTGACTCAGTACTGGTACTCCTTATAGTCTCATTATTACCTCAACTACCTGGTACCCCTGCACATTGACTCAGTACTGGTAGTCCTTATAGTCTCATTATTACCTCAACTACCTGGTACCCCTGCACATTGACTCAGTACTGGTACTCCTTATAGTCTCATTATTACCTCAACTACCTGGTACCCCTGCACATTGACTCAGTACTGGTACTCCTTATAGTCTCATTATTATCTCAACTACCTGGTACCCCTGCACATTGACTCAGTACTGTTACTCCTTATAGTCTCATTATTACCTCAACTACCTGGTACCCCTGCACATTGACTCAGTACTGGTACTCCTTATAGTCTCATTATTACCTCAACTACCTGGTACCCCTGCACATTGACTCAGTACTGGTACTCCTTATAGTCTCATTATTACCTCAACTACCTGGTACCCCTGCACATTGACTCAGTACTGGTAATCCTTATAGCCTCATTATTACCTCAACTACCTGGTACCCCTGCACATTGACTCAGTACTGGTACTCCTTATAGTCTCATTATTACCTCAACTACCTGGTACCCCTGCACATTGACTCAGTACTGGTACTCCTTATAGTCTCATTATTACCTCAACTACCTGGTACCCCTGCACATTGACTCAGTACTGGTACTCCTTATAGTATCATTATTACCTCAACTACCTGGTACACCTGCACATTGACTCAGTACTGGTACTCCTTATAGTCTCATTATTACCTCAACTACCTGGTACCCCTGCACATTGACTCAGTACTGGTACTCCTTATAGTCTCATTATTACCTCAACTACCTGGTACCCCTGCACATTGACTCAGTACTGGTACTCCTTATAGTCTCATTATTACCTCAACTACCTGGTACCCCTGCACATTGACTCAGTACTGGTACTCCTTATAGTCTCATTATTACCTCAACTACCTGGTACCCCTGCACATTGACTCAGTACTGTTACTCCTTATAGTCTCATTATTACCTCAACTACCTGGTACCCCTGCACATTGACTCAGTACTGGTACTCCTTATAGTCTCATTATTACCTCAACTACCTGGTACCCCTGCACATTGACTCAGTACTGGTACTCCTTATAGTCTCATTATTACCTCAACTACCTGGTACCCCTGGACATTGACTCAGTACTGGTACTCCTTATAGTCTCATTATTACCTCAACTACCTGGTACCCCTGCACATTGACTCAGTACTGGTACTCCTTATAGTCTCATTATTACCTCAACTACCTGGTACCCCTGCACATTGACTCAGTACTGGTAGTCCTTATAGTCTCATTATTACCTCAACTACCTGGTACCCCTGCACATTGACTCAGTACTGGTACTCCTTATAGTCTCATTATTACCTCAACTACCTGGTACCCCTGCACATTGACTCAGTACTGGTACTCCTTATAGTCTCATTATTATCTCAACTACCTGGTACCCCTGCACATTGACTCAGTACTGTTACTCCTTATAGTCTCATTATTACCTCAACTACCTGGTACCCCTGCACATTGACTCAGTACTGGTACTCCTTATAGTCTCATTATTACCTCAACTACCTGGTACCCCTGCACATTGACTCAGTACTGGTACTCCTTATAGTCTCATTATTACCTCAACTACCTGGTACCCCTGCACATTGACTCAGTACTGGTAATCCTTATAGCCTCATTATTACCTCAACTACCTGGTACCCCTGCACATTGACTCAGTACTGGTACTCCTTATAGTCTCATTATTACCTCAACTACCTGGTACCCCTGCACATTGACTCAGTACTGGTACTCCTTATAGTCTCATTATTACCTCAACTACCTGGTACCCCTGCACATTGACTCAGTACTGGTACTCCTTATAGTATCATTATTACCTCAACTACCTGGTACACCTGCACATTGACTCAGTACTGGTACTCCTTATAGTCTCATTATTACCTCAACTACCTGGTACCCCTGCACATTGACTCAGTACTGGTACTCCTTATAGTCTCATTATTACCTCAACTACCTGGTACCCCTGCACATTGACTCAGTACTGGTACTCCTTATAGTCTCATTATTACCTCAACTACCTGGTACCCCTGCACATTGACTCAGTACTGGTACTCCATAGTCTCATTATTACCTCAACTACCTGGTACCCCTGCATATTGACTCAGTACTGGTACTCCTTATAGTCTCATTATTACCTAAACTACCTGGTACCCCTGCACATTGACTCAGTACTGGTACTCCTTATAGTCTCATTATTACCTAAACTACCTGGTACCCCTGCACATTGACTCAGTACTGGTACTCCTTATAGTCTCATTATTACCTCAACTACCTGGTACCCCTGCACATTCACTCAGTACTGGTACTCCATATAGCCTGATCTCTGAGAGTGAGACAGTTATATATTATTAATGTGTTAAACCTAGCAGTACTACTGATTTCTCTGAGAGTGATGCAGATATATATTATTACTGTATTAAACCTAGCAGTACTACTGATTTCTCTGAGAGGCAAATATATATTATTACTGTATTAAACCTAGCAGTACTACTGATTTCTCTGAGAGGCAGATATATATTATTACTGTATTAAACCTAGCAGTACTACTGATTTCTCTGAGAGGCAGATATATTTTATTACTGTGTTAAACCTATCAGTACTACTGATTTCTCTGAGAGGCAGATATATATTATTACTGTATTAAACCTAGCAGTACTACTGATTTCACTGAGAGGCAGATATATATTATTACTGTGTTAAACCTAGCAGTACTACTGATTTCTCTGAGAGGCAGATATATATTATTACTGTGTTAAACCTAGCAGTACTACTGATTTCACTGAGAGGCAGTTATATATTATTACTGTGTTAAACCTAGCAGTACTACTGATTTCTCTGAGAGGCAGATATATATTATTACTGTGTTAAACCTAGCAGTACTACTGATTTCTCTGAGAGTGAGACAGATATATATTATTACTGTGTTAAACCTAGCAGTACTACTGATTTCTCTGAGAGTGAGGCAGATATATATTATTACTGTGTTAAACCTAGCAGTACTACTGATTTCTCTGAGAGTGAGGCAGATATATAGCATTTAGCAAAAAAACATTATTTCTCTCTCTGAAATGAAACCATCAAGTGATAGATTTTAAACAAATACATGTCTGTCACTGAACAACGCCATGCCATGATTAGATAGTGAAATAACACACCAATCTCTTCCATAATTTCTTTAAACCATAAAGGCAAATTTCCGAACATTTCTGTAAAGTGATATGTTGCATGTTGGAGCTCTTCTTATGTTCCCCATCTGAGATCAGAGTAGATGAGAGATGTAATGTTTGTCTCTGTTGTGTTGAAGACCAATCAAGCCGGAGAGAACAGCCTCCCCTGTACCCAGCTGTGTGTCCATGAAGAGTGACAAGTCTATGGATCGTCCTATAGTGTTTAGAGAGGGAGACTTTTCTACTGAACAAAGGTAAGAAGATCTCATGGGTCATGGTCAGTGAGTTAAACAACACTGTCTCTAGTCATTTCTCCTCTCCCATTTTCACATTTCTTTTGGTTGTTTTCATAATCCACAGGCTAATCCTTTAGTCCATTTTCATAGTCCTAAAACAATATTAAACAAACACAACGTGCCCTCCCTGTGTGTGTGTGTGTGTGTGTGTGTGTGTGTGTGTGTGTGTGTGTGTGTGTGTGTGTGTGTGTGTGTGTGTGTGTGTGTGTGTGTGTGTGTGTGTGTGTGTGTGTGTGTGTGTGTGTGTGTGTGTGTGTGTGTCCAGAGGTCTTAACCTATAGAAGGACTATAGTATGTTTAGTCCCAGAGGTCTTAACCTATAGAAGGAAGGACTATAGTATGTTATAGATACTTCAGTCCCCAGAGGTCTTAACCTATAGAAGGACTATAGTATGTTATAGATACTTCAGTCCCCAGAGGTCTTAACCTAGAGGACTTTAGTATGTTTAGTCCCAGAGGTCTTAACCTATAGAAGGACTATAGTATGTTGTAGATACTTCAGTCCCCAGAGGTCTTAACCTATAGAACGACTATTGTATGTTTAGTCCCAGAGGTCTTAACCTACAGAAGGACTATAGTATGTTTAGTCCCAGAGGTCTTAACCTATAGAAGGCTTAACCTAGAGGACTATAGTATGTTCAGTCCCCAGAGGTCTTAATCTATAGAAGGACTATAGTATGTTTAGTCCCAGAGGTCTTAACCTATAGAAGGACTATAGTATGTTATAGATACTTCAGTCCCCAGAGGTCTTAACCTACAGAAGGAATATAGTATGTTACAGATACTTCAGTCCCCAGAGGTCTTAACCTATAGAAGGACTATAGTATGTTATAGATATTTCAGTCCCCAGAGGTCTTAACCTATAGAAAGACTATAGTATGTTTAGTCCCAGAGGTCTTAACCTATAGAAGGACTATAGTATGTTTAGTCCCAGAGGTCTTAACCTATAGAAGGACTATAGTATGTTTAGTCCCAGAGGTCTTAACCTATTGAACAACTATAGTATGTTTAGTCCCAGAGGTCTTAACCTAGAGGACTATAGTATGTTATGGATACTTCAGTCCCCAGAGGTCTTAACCTATAGAAGGACTATAGTATGTTATAGATATTTCAGTCCCCAGAGGTCTTAACCTATAGAAAGACTATAGTATGTTTAGTCCCAGAGGTCTTAACCTAGAGGACTATAGTATGTCTAGTCCCAGAGGTCTTAACCTAGAGGACTATAGTATGTTTAGTCCCAGAGGTCTTAACATATAGAAGGACTATAGTATGTTTAGTCCCAGAGGTCTAAACCTACAGAAGGACTATAGTATGTTATAGATACTTCAGTCCCCAGAGGTCTTAACCTATAGAAGGACTATAGTATGTTTAGTCCCAGAGGTCTAAACCTACAGAAGGACTATAGTATGTTATAGATACTTCAGTCCCCAGAGGTCTTAACCTATAGAAGGACTATAGTATGTTTAGTCCCAGAGGTCTAAACCTACAGAAGGACTATAGTATGTTATAGATACTTCAGTCCCCAGAGGTCTTAACCTATAGAAGGACTATTGTATGTTTAGTCCCAGAGGTCTTAACCTACAGAAGGACTATAGTATGTTTAGTCCCAGAGGTCTAAACCTACAGAAGGACTATAGTATGTTATAGATACTTCAGTCCAGAGAGGTCTTAAGCTATAGAAGGACTATCGTATGTTTAGTCCCAGAGGTCTTAACCTATAGAAGGACTATAGTATGTTATAGATACTTCAGTCCCCAGAGGTCTTAACCTATAGAAGGACTATAGTATGTTTAGTCCCAGAGGTCTAAACCTACAGAAGGACTATAGTATGTTATAGATACTTCAGTCCCCAGAGGTCTTAACCTATAGAAGGACTATAGTATGTTTAGTCCCAGAGGTCTTAACCTAGAGGACTATAGTATGTTCAGTCCCCAGAGGTCTTAACCTATAGAAGGACTATAGTATGTTATGGATACTTCAGTCCCAAGAGGTCTTAACCTACAGAAGGTCTATAGTATGTTATGGATACTTCAGTCCCCAGAGGTCTTAACCTATAGAAGGACTATAGTATGTTTAGTCCCAGAGGTCTTAACCTACAGAAGGACTATAGTATGTTTAGTCCCAGAGGTCTAAACCTACAGAAGGACTATAGTATGTTATGGATACTTCAGTCCCCAGAGGTCTAAACCTAGAGGACTATAGTATGTTTAGTCCCAGAGGTCTTAACCTATAGAAGGACTATAGTATGTTTAGTCCTAGAGGTCTTAACCTACAGAAGGACTATAGTATGTTTAGTCCCAGAGGTCTAAACCTACAGAAGGACTATAGTATGTTTAGTCCCAGAGGTCTAAACCTACAGAAGGACTATAGTATGTTATGGATACTTCAGTCCCCAGAGGTCTAAACCTACAGAAGGACTATAGTATGTTTAGTCCCAGAGGTCTAAACCTACAGAAGGACTATAGTATGTTATGGATACTTCAGTCCCCAGAGGTCTTAACCCAGGAGGTAGATTACTCAGCTGTTCTAGTGGTCTGAGACAGGAGGTAGATTACTCAGCTGTTCTAGTGGTCTGAGACAGGAGGTAGATTACTCAGCTGTTCTAGTGGTCTGAGACAGGAGGTAGATTACTCAGCTGTTCTAGTGGTCTGAGACAGGAGGTAGATTACTCAGCTGTTCTAGTGGTCTGAGACAGGAGGTAGATTACTCAGCTGTTCTAGTGGTCTGAGACAGGAGGTAGATTACTCAGCTGTTCTAGTGGTCTGAGACAGGAGGTAGATTACTCAGCTGTTCTAGTGGTCTGAGGGAGGAGGTAGATTACTCAGCTGTTCTAGTGGTCTGAGACAGGAGGTAGATTACTCAGCTGTTCTAGTGGTCTGAGACAGGAGGTAGATTACTCAGCTGTTCTAGTGGTCTGAGGGAGGAGGTAGATTACTCAGCTGTTCTAGTGGTCTGAGACAGGAGGTAGATTAATCAGCTGTTCTAGTGGTCTGAGACAGGAGGTAGATTACTCAGCTGTTCTAGTGGTCTGAGGAAGGAGGTAGATCACTCAGCTGTTCTAGTGGTCTGAGACAGGAGGTAGATTACTCAGCTGTTCTAGTGGTCTGAGGGAGGAGGTAGATTACTCAGCTGTTCTAGTGGTCTGAGACAGGAGGTAGATCACAAGCATTTCCAAGTGTAATGTTATTGATGGTTTCGGGAAACAGCTCTTTTACGAAATCCATGCGGGTTACTGTTATCAGCTCCTCACAACCCCAAGCTGAACATCCCCCACAACCAGAGCCTGAGAGTCTAGGGGGAACCATAAACCTGCCTCTCCAACTCTCCCTGACCTGAGTGTGTTAACTCCTGAGAGTCTAGGGGGGAACCATAAACCTGCCTCTCCAACTCTCCCTGACCTGAGTGTGTTAACTCCTGAGAGTCTAGGGGGGAACCATAAACCTGCCTCTCCAACTCTCCCTGACCTGAGTGTGTTAACTCCTGAGAGTCTAGGGGGGAACCATAAACCTGCCTCTCCAACTCTCCCTGACCTGAGTGTGTTAACTCCTGAGAGTCTAGGGGGAACCATAAACCTGCCTCTCCAACTCTCCCTGACCTGAGTGTGTTAACTCCTGAGAGTCTAGGGGGGAACCATAAACCTGCCTCTCCATCTCTCCCTGACCTGAGTGTGTTAACTCCTGAGAGTCTAGGGGGAACCATAAACCTGCCTCTCCAACTCTCCTTGACCTGAGTGTGTTAACTCCTGAGAGTCTAGGGGGGGAACCATAAACCTGCCTCTCCAACTCTCCCTGACCTGAGTGTGTTAACTCCTGAGAGTCTAGGGGGGGGGAACCATAAACCTGCCTCTCCAACTCTCCCTGACCTGAGTGTGTTAACTCCTTAGAGTCTAGGGGGAACCATAAACCTGCCTCTCCAACTCTCCCTGACCTGAGTGTGTTAACTCCTTAGAGTCTAGGGGGGAACCATAAACCTGCCTCTCCAACTCTCCCTGACCTGAGTGTGTTAACTCCTGAGAGTCTAGGGGGAACCATAAACCTGCCTCTCCAACTCTCCCTGACCTGAGTGTGTTAACTCCTGAGAGTCTAGGGGGGAACCATAAACCTGCCTCTCCAACTCTCCCTGACCTGAGTGTGTTAACTCCTGAGAGTCTAGGGGGGGGGAACCATAAACCTGCCTCTCCAACTCTCCCTGACCTGAGTGTGTTAACTCCTGAGAGTCTAGGGGGGAACCATAAACCTGCCTCTCCATCTCTCCCTGACCTGAGTGTGTTAAATCCTGAGAGTCTAGGGGGGGAACCATAAACCTGCCTCTCCAACTCTCCCTGACCTGAGTGTGTTAACTCCTGAGAGTCTAGGGGGGGGGAACCATAAACCTGCCTCTCCAACTCTCCCTGACCTGAGTGTGTTAACTCCTTAGAGTCTAGGGGGAACCATAAACCTGCCTCTCCACCTCTCCCTGACCTGAGTGTGTTAACTCCTGAGAGTCTAGGGGGGGAACCATAAACCTGCCTCTCCAACTCTCCCTGACCTGAGTGTGTTAACTCCTGAGAGTCTAGGGGGGGGGGGGGGAACCATAAACCTGCCTCTCCAACTCTCCCTGACCTGAGTGTGTTAATTAACTCCTGAGAGTCTAGGGGGGGAACCATAAACCTGCCTCTCCATCTCTCCCTGACCTGAGTGTTTTAACTCCTGAGAGTCTAGGGGGGAACCATAAACCTGTCTCTCCATCTCTCCCTGACCTGAGTGTGTTAACTCCTGAGAGTCTAGGGGGAACCATAAACCTGCCTCTCCATCTCTCCCTGACCTGAGTGTGTTAACTCCTGAGAGTCTAGGGGGGGAACCATAAACCTGCCTCTCCATCTCTCCCTGACCTGAGTGTTTTAACTCCTGAGAGTCTAGGGGGGAACCATAAACCTGTCTCTCCATCTCTCCCTGACCTGAGTGTGTTAACTCCTGAGAGTCTAGGGGGAACCATAAACCTGCCTCTCCATCTCTCCCTGACCTGAGTGTGTTAACTCCTGAGAGTCTAGGGGGGAACCATAAACCTGCCTCTCCAACTCTCCCTGACCTGAGTGTTTTTACTCCTGAGAGTCTAGGGGGAACCATAAACCTGCCTCTCCAACTCTCCCTGACCTGAGTGTGTTAACTCCTGAGAGTCTAGGGGGGGAACCATAAACCTGCCTCTCCATCTCTCCCTGACCTGAGTGTTTTAACTCCTGAGAGTCTAGGGGGAACCATAAACCTGCCTCTCCAACTCTCCCTGACCTGAGTGTGTTAACTCCTGAGAGTCTAGGGGGGGAACCATAAACCTGCCTCTCCAACTCTCCCTGACCTGAGTGTGTTAATTAACTCCTGAGAGTCTAGGGGGGGAACCATAAACCTGCCTCTCCATCTCTCCCTGACCTGAGTGTTTTAACTCCTGAGAGTCTAGGGGGGAACCATAAACCTGTCTCTCCATCTCTCCCTGACCTGAGTGTGTTAACTCCTGAGAGTCTAGGGGGAACCATAAACCTGCCTCTCCAACTCTCCCTGACCTGAGTGTGTTAATTAACTCCTGAGAGTCTAGGGGGGGAACCATAAACCTGCCTCTCCATCTCTCCCTGACCTGAGTGTTTTAACTCCTGAGAGTCTAGGGGGGAACCATAAACCTGTCTCTCCATCTCTCCCTGACCTGAGTGTGTTAACTCCTGAGAGTCTAGGGGGAACCATAAACCTGCCTCTCCATCTCTCCCTGACCTGAGTGTGTTAACTCCTGAGAGTCTAGGGGGAACCATAAACCTGCCTCTCCAACTCTCCCTGACCTGAGTGTGTTAACTCCTGAGAGTCTAGGGGGGAACCATAAACCTGCCTCTCCAACTCTCCCTGACCTGAGTGTGTTAACTCCTGAGAGTCTAGGGGGGGAACCATAAACCTGCCTCTCCAACTCTCCCTGACCTGAGTGTGTTAAAAAACCTCTTACATCTAGACGTTCCGCTAGCGGAACACCTGCTCCAATATCCAATGATAGGCGTGGCGCGAATTACAAATTCCTGTAAAATACAAAAACTTCCATTTTTTCAAACATATGACTATTTCACAGCATTTTAAAGACAAGACTCTCCTTTATCTAACCACAATGTCCAATTTCAAAAAGGCTTTACAGCGAAAGCAAAACATTAGATTATGTCAGCAGAGTACCCAGCCAGAAATAATCAGACACCCATTTTCAAGATAGCATATAATGTCACAAAAAACAAAACCACAGCTAAATGCAGCACTAACCTTTGATGATCTTCATCAGATGACACACCTAGGACATTATGTTATACAATACATGCATGTTTTGTTCAATCAAGTTCATATTTATATCAAAAACCAGCTTTTGTCATTAGCATGTGACGTTCAGAACTAGCATACCCCCCGCAAACCTCCGGTGAATTTACTAAATTACTCACGATAAACGTTCACAAAAAACATAATAATTATTTTAAGAATTATAGATACAGAACTCCTTTGTGCAATTGAGGTGTCCGATTTTAAAATAGCTTTTCAGTGAAAGCACATTTTGCAATATTCTGAGTAGATAGCCCAGCCATCACGGCTAGCTATTTAGACACCCAGCAAATGTAGCACTCATCAAAGTCAGATTTACTATAAGAAAAATGTTATTACCTTTGCTGTCTTCGTCAGAATGCACTCCCAGGACTGCTACTTCAATAACAAATGTTGGTTTGGTTCAAAATAATCCATAGTTATATCCAAAAAGCGGCGTTTTGTTCGTCCGTTCAAGACACTATCCGAAGTGTTAATAAGGGTGACGAGCATGGCGCAATTCGTGACAAAAGATTTCTAAATATTCAATTACCGTACTCCAAAGCATGTCAACCGCTGTTTAAAATCAATTTTTATGCCGTTTTTCTCGTAAAAAAGCGATAATATTCCGACCGGGAATCTGCGTTTAGGTAAACAGACAAAAGAAAATAAAGCATTCGGTCGACTCGTGCACGCGCCTGAGTCTCACAGTACTGTAACCAGCCACTACCCAAACGCTCTACTTTTTTTCAGCCAGAGCCTGCAAAGCCACGATTCAGCTTTTTGCCGCCTTCTGAGAGCCCATGGGAGCCATAGGAAGTGTCACGCAACAGCAGAGATCCTCTGTAATGATAGAGATAATCAAGAAGGGCAAGAAATTGTCAGACAGGGCACTTCCTGCATGGAATCTTCTCAGGTTTTGGCCTGCCAAATGAGTTCTGTTATACTCACAGACACCATTCAAACAGTTTTAGAAACTTTGGAGTGTTTTCTATCCAAAGCTAATAATTATATGCATATTCTAGTTTCTGGGCAGGAGTAATAATCAGATTAAATCGGGTACGTTTTTTATCCGGCTGTGAAAATACTGCCCCCTAGCCATAACAGGTTAACTCCTGGGCTACTTTATTCCCCTCTGGCTGGGGGTGGAGTCAGTGAGTCACAAACCAGTAAAATATGTAGAGACGGGTCGCTCTCTTTCAAGCTCTGAGATTTAACGATGTTCCTATGAAGGTTCTAACGATTCATTCAGATGCTTTTGGGAAACCAGGCCCTGGATAAGGACATCTGCTAAATGACAAAAGTGTCAAATGTAAATGTTTTACAAACAGATCACATACAAATTTCTTGAATATTTTTTAAAATATATATATATATTGATGTCACAAATGTATCATTTGTACATTTCTTTATTAAAAATGTAGTACTATGTTATTTTTTACTGTATAAAACATAGCAGTACTACTGATTTCTCTGAGAGAGAGATATATATTATTACTGTGTAAAACCTAGCAGTACTACTGATTTCTCTGAGAGTGAGGCAGATATATATTATTGCTGTGTAAAACCTAGCAGTACTACTGATTTCTCTGACAGGCAGATATATATTATTACTGTATTAAACCTAGCAGTACTACTGATTTCTCTGACAGTGAGGCAGATATATATTATTACTGTATAAAACCTAGCAGTAAGACTGATTTCTCTGAGAGTGAGACAGATATATATTATTACTGTATAAAACCTAGCAGTACTACTGATTTCTCTGAGAGTGAGGCAGATATATATTATTACTGTATAAAACCTAGCAGTACTACTGATTTTCTGAGAGTGAGGCAGATATATATTATTACTGTGTTAAACCTAGCAGTACTACTGATTTCTCTGAGAGGCAGATATATAGTATTACTTTATTAAACCTAGCAGTACTACTGATTTCTCTGAGAGTGAGGCAGATATATATTATTACTGTGTAAAACCTAGCAGTACTACTGATTTCTCTGAGAGTGAGGCAGATATATTGCATTTAGCAAAAAACATTATTTGTCTCTGAAATGAAACCATCAAGTGATAGATTTTAAACAAATACATGTCTGTCATTGAACAACCCATGCCATGATTAGATAGTGAAAAAACACAACAATATCTTTACTAATTTCTTTAAACAATAAAGACTAATTTATGAACATTTCTGTAAAGTGATATGTTGCATTTTGGAATGAAAGTCTTCTTATGTTTCCCATCTGAGCTCAGAGTAGATGAGAGATGTAATGTTTGTCTCTGTTGTGTTGAAGACCAATCAAGCAGGAGAGACCAGCCTCCCCTGTACCCAGCTGTGTGTCCATGAAGAGTGACTGGTCTATGGATCATCCTATAGAGTTTAGAGAGGGAGACTTTTCTACTGAACAAAGGTAAGAAGAACTCATGGGTCATGGTCAGTGAGTTAAACAACACTGTCTGTAGTCATTTCTCCTCTCCCATTTTCACATTTCTTTTGGTTGTTTTCATAATCTATAGGCTAATCCTTTAGTCCATTTTCATAGTCCTAAAACAATATTAAACAAACACAACGTTCCCTCCCTGTTTGTGTGTGTGTGTGTGTGTGTGTGTGTGTGTGTGTGTGTGTGTGTGTGTGTGTGTGTGTGTGTGTGTGTGTGTGTGTGTGTGTGTGTGTGTGTGTGTGTGTGTGTGTGTGTGTGTGTGTGTGTGTGTGTGTGTGTGTGTGTGTGTGTGTGTGTGTGTGTGTGTGTACTCCCTGGTTGAGGAGATGTAATCTCATGTTTTGTCCACAGAAACCAACAGGAGAGATCAGAGTCAGAGATTCTCAGTGGTCAGTCTTCCCAGAGTCATCAAACAGACCTGGACTCTATATTCAGTGTATGTGGTCCTGTTATGTACATTTGTTTTTGTTTACCTCAAGTAAAGTTTATCTGTCAATTATTCATTATTGTGTTAATGAGAAAGCATTTCTTCTCTTGCTTAACTTATTTACTTTATTTATTTCAGTTGCTTGAAGAGAAAATGATGACATTTGTGAAGAACGAGCTGAAGATGTTCAAGAGGATTCTTAGTCCTGAACTCCCAGAAGGCTTTGAGAGTCAGAAGCAGGATGAGGAAGTGGTGGATGCTGAAGATGAGAAGCAGGAGAGCAGTGCCAGAGAGGGGGCTCTGAAGATCACACTGCACGTCCTGAGGAAAATGAACCAGAAGGAGCTCGCTGACACACTGGAGAAATGTAAGATATGTCTGCCTCATGTTGAATGCTGTTTTATAACATTTAAAAGCTGTAGCTAAAGTACAGCTAAAGTAGCTGTGTAACTCAATGATATTGTAGCAGCCTTAACGCAACACCTTGTGACCTCATCAAGTAGCAGCAGGGATGTGTTGTGGTGATTAATTTAGAGAGAGAGAAGAGGAGAGACAGAGGACAGAGAGACAATTAGAGAGGGAAAGAGAGAGAGAGAGGAGGGAGGGACAACACTAATAATATCATCA
The DNA here is from genome assembly GCF_965601325.2 of Salmo salar. Classification (NCBI taxonomy): domain Eukaryota; kingdom Metazoa; phylum Chordata; class Actinopteri; order Salmoniformes; family Salmonidae; genus Salmo; species Salmo salar. The sequence goes on from NW_027675351.1 coordinate 717,889, forward strand.
ATAATACCAATAATAACATAATGGAAACATTTATACAATCAGTTAAGAGAAGAAATTATTATAATTTAAACTTTATAACAGTCCTACAATACTGTAGGCATGAAAACAGATGTAATATTAATATCCTCTGTGGTATTTCTTTATTCAGATGAGCTTGCTGTGATTTGCCAACGTGAACTCAAATCTAATCTAAAGAAGAAGTTCCAATGTGTATTTGAGGGGATCGCTAAACAAGGAAACCCAACACTTCTCAATAAGATCTACACAGAGCTCTACATCACAGAGGGAGGAACAGGACAGGTCAATAATGAACATGAGCTGAGACAGATTGAGACAACAACCAGGAAACAAGCAAGACCAGAGACTGCAATCAAATGTAACGACATCTTCAAACCCTTAACTGGACAAGACAAACTCATCAGAACTGTGCTGACAAAGGGAGTCGCTGGCATTGGAAAAACAGTCTCTGTGCAGAAGTTCATTCTGGACTGGGCTGAAGGAAAAGCAAATCAGGATGTCCAATTTGTGTTTTCATTCCCTTTCCGGGAGCTGAATTTGATGAAAGGGGACAAAAACACTTTGATTGAACTTCTCAATCACTTCTCAATGGAAACCAAACAATCAAGAATCTCCAACTACGGCAAGTACAAAGTTCTGTTCATCTTTGATGGTCTGGATGAGTGCCGACTGCCCCTAGACTTCCAGAAGAACAAGATCTGTTGTGACGTCACAGAGTCAACCTCAGTGGATGTTCTGCTGACAAATCTCATCAAGGGAAATCTGCTTCCCTCTGCTCTCCTCTGGATAACTACCCGACCTGCAGCAGCCAATAGGATCCCTTCAGGGTGTGTTGACCAGGTGACAGAGGTACGAGGGTTCAATGACCCACAGAAGGAGGAGTACTTCAGAAAGAGATTCAGTGATGAGGACCTGGCCAGCAGAATCATCTCACACATAAAGACATCAAGGAGCCTCCACATCATGTGCCACATTCCAGTCTTCTGTTGGATTTCTGCAACAGTCCTCGAACACATGCTGAAACATAAGACAGAAGAGATGCCCAAGACTCTGACTGAGATGTACACACACCTTGTGGTGTTTCATACCAAACAGAAGGATGAAAAGTATCTTGGGGAAGAAGAGACAGGTCCACACTGGAATAAAGACAGCATTCTGTCACTGGGAAAACTGGCTTTTCAACAGCTTGTGAATGGCAATCTGATTTTCTATGAAGAAGACCTGAAAGAGGCTGGCATTGATGTCAATGAAGCCTCTGTGTACTCAGGATTGTGCACACAGATCTTTAAAGAGGAATGTGTTCTGTACCAAGACAAGGTGTACTGCTTTGTTCATCTGAGCATTCAGGAGTTTCTGGCTGCTGTGTATGTGTTCCTCTCATTCATCAACAACAATGAGAATCTCATGGACAAACAGCAAACAAAGTCCAGCATCTTTTCTCTGCTGTACAGGGACAAGTCTGAAGTTACTGTCTACAAGAGTGCTGTGGATAAAGCCTTACAAAGTGAGATGGGAAACCTGGACCTTTTCCTCCGCTTCCTTCTGGGACTCTCACTGGAGTCCAATCAGAAGCACTTACGAGGTCTACTGACAAAGACAAGAAGCAGCTCACAGAGCCATGAAGACACAGTGAACTACATCAAGGAGAAGATCAGGGAGAATCCCTCTCCAGAGAGGAGCATCAATCTGTTCCACTGTCTGAATGAACTGAATGACCATTCTCTAGTGGAGGAGATCCAAAGCTACCTGAGATCAGGAAGTCTCTCAGAACCCAACCTGTCACCTGCACAGTGGTCAGCTCTGGTCTTTGTGTTGCTGACTTCAGAAAAGGAGCTGGATGTGTTTGACCTGAAGAAATACTCCAGATCAGAGGAAGGTCTTCTGAGGCTGCTGCCAGTGGTCAAAGCCTCCAGAGCTGCTCTGTGAGTAAATAAAATGACATATAAAATCTAATCATCAGGAAGAAATATTATGTTTAGTGAAAAATATGTATTATAATATGTGTATAATATTATTTTGAATAACATATTGAATCAGATATTCAATCTAGTATAACAATATGACCATACAATTCTAGGAGACGGAAGATGAATCTATATGTTGTTTGAGAGAATAAACCTAATGCATCTACCGCTGTCCTTCTATACTACTGGTGTTAAATTAACAGTGTGTTTGTGAAGTCATGATGATCTCTTTGCAGGCTGTCAGGCTGTGGAGTCACAGAGGAAGGCTGTGCTTCTCTGGTCTCAGCTCTGGAGTCAAACCCCTCACACCTGAGAGAGCTGGACCTGAGTAACAATGACCTGAAGGATTCAGGAGTGGAGCTGCTCTCTGCTGGACTGGAGGATCAACACTGCAGACTGAAGACTCTGAGGTCAGTATTCCTTTCGTTGGTCAACAAGTGGTAACTGTTCACCAGATCCACATGTGTTTACCAGACACACATAGTCCACACCATATGTGTTTGGACAGTGAAGCTTACAGTTTTAAATGTGGTGCTATGCTCCAGCATTTTGGATTTGAGATGTTTCATATTAGGTGACCTTACATAATGTCACCTTTTATTTGAGGGTATTTTCATGCATATCTGTTTTACCGTTTAGAAATTAAAGCACTTTCTGTACGTAGTTCTCCCATTTGAATAAGTCTTAATTATTTGGACAAATTCACTTATATTGTATTAAAGTAGTCATAAGTTTAGTAGTTGTACCATATTCCATGCCTGCAGTGATTACATCAAGCTTGTGATTCTACTAACTTGTTGAATTCATTTTTCAGTTTGTTTTGGTTGTGTTTTGGATGATGTTTTTCCTAATAGAAACTGAATGGTGAATAATGTCCTGTCATTTTGGAGTCACTTCACTTGTATTGTCAGTAAGAATAGAAGATGTTTCTGAACACTTCTACATTCATGTGGATGCTACCATGATTATGAATAATCATGAATGAATCGTTAATGATGATGAATGAGAAAGTTACAGAGGCACAAAGATCAGACCCCCTCTGTTATTGGTGTTATTCTGTATACTTCTGGCCCTTCTTTGGACACTGTGTTAACTAACCTCCAGACGAGCTTCAATGCCATACACCTCTCCTTCCGTGGCCTCCAACTGCTCTTAACTACAAGTAAAACTAAATGCATGCTCTTCAACCGATCGCTGCCTGCACCTGCCCGCCCGTCCAGCATCACTACTCTGGATGCTTCTGACTTAGAATATGTGGACACCTACAAATACCTAGGTGTCTGGTTAGACTGTAAACTCTCCTTCCAGACTCACTATAAGCATCTCCAATCCAAAGTTAAATCTAGAATTGGCTTCCTATTTCGCAACATAGCATCCTTCACTCATGCTGCCAAACATACCCTTATAAAACTGACCATCCTACCGATCCTCGACTTCGGCGATGTCATTTACAAAATAGCCTCCAATACCCTACTCAATACATTGAATGCAGTCTATCACAGTGCCATCCGTTTTGTCACCAAATCCCCATATACAGTACTACCCACCACTGCAACCTGTACGCTCTCGTTGTCTGGCCCTCGCTTCATACTCGTCGCCAAACCCACTGGCTCCAGGTCATCTACAAGACCCTGCTAGGTAAAGTCCCCCCTTATCTCCGCTCACTGGTCATCATAGCAGCACCCACCTGTAGCACGCGCTCCAGCAGGTATATCTCCCTGGTCACCCCCAAAGCCAATTCCTCCTTCGGCCGCCTCTTCTTCCAGTTCTCTGCTGCCAATGACTGGAACGAACTACAAAAATCTCTAAAACTGGAAACACTTATCTCCCTCACTAGCTTTAAGCACCAGCTGTCAGAGCAGCTCACAGATTACTGCACCTGTACATAGCCCATCTATAATTTAGCCCAACTACCTCTTCCCCTACTGTATTTATTTATTTAGCTCCTTTGCTCCCCATTATTTCTACTTTGCACTTTCTTCCACTGCATATCTACCATTCCAGTGTTTTACTTGCTATATTGTATTTACTTTGCCATCATGGCCTTTTTTTGCCTTTACCTCCCTTATTTCACTTCATTTGCTCACATTGTATATAGACTTATTTTTCTACTGTATTATTGACTGTATGTTTGTGTAATACCCTTGTTTGAACCAAGTATTGAGTTTATTTGTTATAATTAATTGGTATTATATTTAAAAGATGATTGAATTGCTCCTAAACTGTAATGTTGTTAATGCATTATGCTTTTTGAAGAAATATTTATTTAATGTATAAGTGAATACATTTACATTTACATTTTAGTCATTTAGCAGACGCTCTTATCCAGAGCGACTTACAAATTGGTGCATTCACCTATAATATCCAGTGGAACAACCACTTTACAATAGTGCATCTAAATCTTTTAAGGGGGGGGTTAGAAGGATTACTTTATCCTATCCCAGGTATTCCTTGAAGAGGTGGGGTTTCAGGTGTCTCCGGAAGGTGGTGATTGACTCCGCTGTCCTGGCGTCGTGAGGGAGCTTGTTCCACCATTGGGGTGCCAGAGCAGCGAACAGTTTTGACTGGGCTGAGCGGGAACTGTGCTTCCTCAGAGGTAGGGAGGCGAGCAGGCCAGAGGTGGATGAACGGAGTGCCCTTGTTTGGGTGTAGGGCCTGATCAGAGCCTGAAGGTACGGAGGTGCCGTTCCCCTCACAGCTCCTTAGGCAAGCACCATGGTCTTGTAGCGGATGCGAGCTTCGACTGGAAGCCAGTGGAGAGAGCGGAGGAGCGGGGTGACGTGAGAGAACTTGGGAAGGTTGAACACCAGACGGGCTGCGGCGTTCTGGATGAGTTGTAGGGGTTTAATGGCACAGGCAGGGAGCCCAGCCAACAGCGAGTTGCAGTAATCCAGACGGGAGATGACAAGTGCCTGGATTAGGACCTGCGCCGCTTCCTGTGTGAGGCAGGGTCGTACTCTGCGAATGTTGTAGAGCATGAACCTACAGGATCGGGTCACCGCCTTGATGTTGGTGGAGAACGACAGGGTGTTGTCCAGGGTCACGCCAAGGCTCTTAGCACTCTGGGAGGAGGACACAAGGGAGTTGTCAACCGTGATGGCGAGATCATGGAACGGGCAGTCCTTCCCCGGGAGGAAGAGCAGCTCCGTCTTGCCGAGGTTCAGCTTGAGGTGGTGATCCGTCATCCACACTGATATGTCTGCCAGACATGCAGAGATGCGATTCGCCACCTGGTTGTCAGAAGGGGGAAAGGAGAAGATTAATTGTGTGTCATCTGCATAGCAATGATATGAGAGACCATGTGAGGATATGACAGAGCCAAGTGACTTGGTTTATAGCGAGAATAGGAGTGGGCCAAGAACAGAGCCCTGGGGGACACCAGTGGTGAGAGCACGTGGTGCGGAGACAGATTCTCGCCACGCCACCTGGTAGGAGCGACCTGTCAGGTAGGACGCAATCCAAGCGTGCGCGGTGCCGGAGATGCCCAGCTCGGAGAGGGTGGAGAGGAGGATCTGATGGTTCACGGTATCAAAGGCAGCAGATAGGTCTAGAAGGATGAGAGCAGAGGAGAGAGAGTTAGCTTTAGCAGTGCGGAGAGCCTCCGTGACACAGAGAAGAGCAGTCTCAGTTGAATGCCCAGTCTTGAAACCTGACTGATTAAGATCAAGAAGGTCATTCTGAGAGAGATAGCAAGAGAGCTGGTCAAGCACGGCGCGTTCAAGAGTTTTGGAGAGAAAGGAAAAAAGGGATACTGGCCTGTAGTTGTTGACATCGGAGGGATCGAGTGTAGGTTTTTTCAGAAGGGGTGCAACTCTCGCTCTCTTGAAGACGGAAGGGACGTAGCCAGCGGTCAAGGATGCGTTGATGAGCGAGGTGAGGTAGGGGAGAAGGTCTCCGGAAATGGTCTGGAGAAGAGAGGAGGGGATAGGGTCAAGTGGGCAGGTTGTTGGGCGGCCGGCCGTCACAAGACGCGAGATTTCATCTGGAGAGAGAGGGGAGAAAGAGGTCAAAGCACAGGGTAGGGCAGTGTGAGCAGGACCAGCAGTGTCGTTTGACTTAGCAAACGAGGATCGGATGTCGTCAACCTTCTTTTCAAAATGGTTGACGAAGTCATCCGCAGAGAGGGAGGAGGGGGGGGGAGGTGGAGGAGGATTCAGGAGGGAGGAGAAGGTAGCAAAGAGCTTCCTAGGGTTAGAGGCAGATGCTTGGAGTTTAGAGTGGTAGAAAGTGGCTTTAGCAGCAGAGACAGAAGAGGAAAATGTAGAGAGGAGGGAGTGAAAGTATGCCAGGTCCGCAGGGAGGCGAGTTTTCCTCCATTTCCGCTCGGCTGCCCGGAGCCCTGTTCTGTGAGCTCGCAGTGAGTCGTCGAGCCACGGAGCAGGAGGGGAGGACCGAGCCGGCCTGGAGGATAGGGGACAGAGGAAATCAAAGGATGCAGAGAGGGAGGAGAGGAGGGTTGAGGAGGCAGAATCAGGAGATAGGTTGGAGAAGGTTTGAGCAGAGGGAAGAGATGATAGGATGGAAGAGGAGAGAGTAGCGGGAGAGAGAGAGCGAAGGTTGGGACGGCGCAATACCATCCGAGTAGGGGGAGAGTGAGAAGTGTTGGATGAGAGCGAGAGGGAAAAGGATACAAGGTAGTGGTCGGAGACTTGGAGGGGAGTTGCAATGAGATTAGTGGAAGAACAGCATCTAGTAAAGATGAGGTCAAGCGTATTGCCTGCCTTGTGAGTAGGGGGGGAAGGTGAGAGGGTGAGGTCGAAAGAGGAGAGGAGTGGAAAGAAGGAGGCAGAGAGGAATGAGTCGAAGGTAGACGTGGGGAGGTTAACCTCTATGGGACCGGCGGGACGAATTCGTCCCACCTACGTAACAGCCACTGCCAGCCTGTGGCGCGATTTTCAAAATCTTCAAAATCCTATTACTTCAATTTCTCAAACATATGACTATTTTACAGCCATTTAAAGATAAGACTCTCGTTAATCTAACCACACTGTCCGATTTCAAAAAGGCTTTACAACGAAAGCAAAACATTAGATTATGTCAGCAGAGTACCAAGCCAGAAATAATCAGACACCCATTTTTCAAGCCAGCATATAATGTCACCAAAACCCAGAAGACAGCTAAATGCAGCACTCACCTTTGATGATCTTCATCAGATGACAACCCTAGGACATTATGTTATACAATACATGCATGTTTTGTTCAATCAAGTTCATATTTATATCAAAAACCAGCTTTTTACATTAGCATGTGACGTTCAGAACTAGCATACCCCCCGCAAACTTACGGGGAATTCGCTAACATTTTACTAAATTACTCACGATAAACGTTCACAAAAAGCATAACAATTATTTTAAGAATTATAGATACAGACCTCCTCTATGCACTCGATATGTCCGATTTTAAAATAGCTTTTTGGTGAAAGCACATTTTGCAATATTCTAAGTACATAGCCCAGGCATCACGGGCTCGCTATTTAGACACCCGGCAAGTTTAGCACTCACCATAATCATATTTACTATTATAAAAATGTCATTACCTTTTGTTGTCTTCGTCAGAATGCACACCCAGGACGTCTACTTCAATAACAAATGTTGGTTTGGTCCAAAATAATCCATCGTTATATCCGAATAGCGGCGTTTTGTTCGTGCGTTCCAGACACTATCCGAAATAGTAAAGAAGCGCTTGGCGCAATTCCTGACAATAAAATTCAAAGTATTCCATTGCCGTACGTCGAAGCATGTCAACCGCTGTTTAAAATCAATTTTTACGTCATTTTTCTCGTAGAAAAGCGATAATATTCCGACAGGGAATCTCCTTTTCGGCAAACAGAGGAAAAAATCCCAAAGGCGGGGGCGGTCGGGGTCACGCGCATAAGCTAGTGTCTCTTGATGGGCCACTTGAGAAAGGCGATAATGTGTTTCAGCCTGGGGCTGGAATGACGACATTCTCTTTTTTCCCGGGCTATGAGAGCCTATGGAAGACGTGGGAAGTGTCACGTTAGAGCAGAGATCCTTAGTAAATGATAGAGATGGCAAAGAAGTTCCAGAAATGGTCAGACAGGCCACTTCCTGTAAAGGAATCTCTCAGGTTTTGACCTGCCATTTGAGTTCTGTTATACTCACAGACACCATTCAAACAGTTTTAGAAAATTTAGGGTGTTTTCTATCCATATGTAATAAGTATATGCATATTCTAGTTACTGAGTAGGAGTGGTAACCAGATTAAATCGGGTATGTTTTTTATCCAGCCGTGTCAATGCTGCCCCCTAGCCCTAACAGGTTAAAGTCACCCAGAACTGTGAGAGGTGAGCCATCCTCAGGAAAGGAACTTATCAAGGCGTCAAGCTCATTGATGAACTCTCCAAGGGAACCTGGAGGGCGATAAATGATAAGGATGTTAAGCTTGAAAGGGCTGGTAACTGTGACAGCATGGAATTCAAATGAGGAGATAGACAGATGGGTCAGGGGAGAAAGAGAGAATGTCCACTTGGGAGAGATGAGGATTCCAGTGCCACCACCCCGCTGGCTCGATGCTCTAGGGGTATGCGAGAACACGTAGTCAGACGAGGAGAGAGCAGTAGGAGTAGCAGTGTTATCTGTGGTGATCCATGTTTCCGTCAGCGCCAGGAAGTCTAGGGACTGGAGGGTAGCATAGGCTGAGATGAACTCAGCCTTGTTGGCCGCAGACCGGCAGTTCCAGAGGCTGCCGGAGACCTGGAACTCCACGTGGGTCGTGCGCGCTGGGACCACCAGGTTAGAGCGGCAGCGGCCACGCGGTGTGGAGCGTTTGTATGGCCTGTGCAGAGGAGAGAGAACAGGGATAGGCAGACACATAGTAGACAAGCTACAGAAGAGGCTACGCTAATGCAAATGAGATTGGAGTGACAAGTGGACTACACGTCTCGAATGTTCAGGAAGTTAAGCTTACGTTGCAAAAATGTTATTGACTAAAATGATACAGTACTGCTGGCTGGTGGAGTAGGCTAGCTAGCAGTGGCTGCGTTGTTGACTTTGAACGTGTAGCTGGCTAGGTAACCTCGGGTAGTTTCAGTACTACACCTTGTCATGATACAAAGCAACTTTGTAGCTAGCTAGCTAACATAACACTAATCAAGACGTTCCTTGTAGTGTATTTAGTTTCAACAATGCTGCTCGTCGGTAATAGTTGGCTAGGTTAGGAAAAATGGCGTCGCGGGGGACGGAAATAGCTGGCTAGCTAACCTCGATGGCTGGCTAGCTAACAATTATCAATTAACAATTATCAAGCTATGACAAAGACAACTAGGTAGCTAGCTAGGTAACACTGCACTAGTCAAATCATTCCGTTGTGAAGTATTAGTAACTACAGCGCTGCTAGTCGGTAACGGATGGCTATCTGGCAGTGGGTTAATGATGACTAGGTGTGTTGAGTAAGTCTGGCGCCGCGTCGCGGCTGGCTAGCACACCTCCATAATACTCAAACTCAAACTACACAATTATCTTAGATACAGAGACAGCACAGACAACTATGTAGCTGGCTAACTAACACTAACACCACACTAATCAAGTCGTTGCGTTGTAATGTAATAGTTTCTGCGGTGCTGCTAGTCGGTAGAAGTTGGCCAGCTAACAGTGATGACTAGCTAGTTAGCAGCTAGCAGTGTTGACTACGTTAGGAGGACGAAGATAGCTAGCCTCGATAATTACTCAGTTACTCTAAACTACACAATTATCTTTGATACAAAGACGGCTATGTAGCTAGCTAAGAAGAATTGCTCAGATCAAACAAATCAAGCCGTTGTAATGTAGCGAAGTGGAATATTACCTGTGGAGCGAAGCGTGGTGCGACTGCTCGCTCCAAACCGGAAGTTGATGAATAGTTTGTTTTACTTTGAAGTTTACGTTTTGACCAATAAGGTCACTTGTTAAGTTGTGGCCAATGGGAGTTGACCTGGTTAACGGGAGGGAAAAAGACGTTGATGAAAGGATGGACGTTTTACCTCAGGACGGTTGATGAAGAAAAATTATAAAAGAAGACGACAGAACTACAACAAAACCCATAGCTACTAAGACATGAAGGGAAATACATGTTTTATTTAATAAAAGAGTTGTTATAATTTTGTTAAAACTTAGTAAAGACTGAAGCTACCGTCTCGTCGTGGAGGTATTAGCCAGCCTAGAGGTTAGCCTAGCATCGTGTGACACCGGGAGATAATTGCTTGGGAAGCTTAACGAGTTCGTGTTGCCATGGGGATATCGGTTACTAAGGAGTACTGTCTGCATGGGTAGCTGTGCTGCCTTGGACTTTGTGAGGAAACCTGCATGGAACTGCCATACTTCGCTGAGGGAATATCTACCAAGTCGTGAGTAACCACAATGTGAGGTGCTTAATTTGGACACGGGTTGTGCACGACTCATTGGGGTTTATTATTATTATTTTTTTCTTTTGATGTTGTGTCTGAACATGTATTTGTGTTTGAAAATGTTTTAATACACATATGGAACATTATGTATGTTGCCTTGGTGGAGTCATTAATTGTTTTAATTTAATGCATGGGATGGTTTATCCTGATTCAATAACAGAAACCTATAATCATTTCATCTGAAGTTAATACCCTATTGTCATAACCCTAGATAGTTTACAATAGGAATTCTTATTGGAGATGTCCTTCTCACCTAACATCCCATGCTGCTGAGATACTCTACATATGTTAATATTGTCAGAGTCATATTCAAGCCTGGTGAGAGGGTTACATTTGTTTAACTCCATGTGTTACTCTGTGTTGTTATATGTGTCGAACTGCTTTGCTTTAACTTGGCCAGGTCGTAATTGTAAATGAGAACTTGTTCTCAACTTGCCTACCTGGTTAAATAAAGGTGCAATAAATAAATAAATTGGTAATGATGAGAGGTTAGCATGTTTTGTTGTAGCCTCTGCTATTGGTAATGGTGAGAGGTTAGCATGTTTTGTTGTAGCCTCTGTTATTGGTAATGATGAGAGGTTAGCATGTTTTGTTGTAGCCTCTGTTATTGGTAATGTTGAGAGGTTAGCATGTTTTGTTGTATCCTCTGTTATTGGTAATGGTGAGAGGTTAGCTGTTTTGTTGTATCCTCTGTTATTGGTAATGGTGAGAGGTTAGCATGTTTTGTTGTAGCCTCTGTTATTGGTAATGATGAGAGGTTAGCATGTTTTGTTGTAGCCTCTGTTATTGGTAATGGTGAGAGGTTAGCATGTTTTGTTGTAGCCTCTGTTATTGGTAATGGTGAGAGGTTAGCATGTTTTGTTGTAGCCTCTGTTATTGGTAATGGTGAGAGGTTAGCATGTTTTGTTGTATCCTCTGTTATTGGTAATGGTGAGAGGTTAGCATGTTTTGTTGTATCCTCTGTTATTGGTAATGGTGAGAGGTTAGCATGTTTTGTTGTAGCCTCTGTTATTGGTAATGGTGAGAGGTTAGCATGTTTTGTTGTAGCCTCTGTTATTGGTAATGGTGAGAGGTTAGCATGTTTTGTTGTAGTCTCTGTATTGGTAATGGTGAGAGGTTAGCATGTTTTGTTGTAGCCTATGTTATTGGTAATGGTGAGAGGTTAGCATGTTTAGTTGTAGCCTCTGTTATTGGTAATGGTGAGAGGTTAGCATGTTTTGTTGTATCCTCTGTTATTGGTAATGGTGAGAGGTTAGCATGTTTTGTTGTAGCCTCTGTTATTGGTAATGGTGAGAGGTTAGCATGTTTTGTTGTATCCTCTGTTATTGGTAATGGTGAGAGGTTAGCATGTTTTGTTGTAGCCACTGTTATTGGTAATGGTGAGAGGTTAGCATGTTTTGTTGTAGCCTCTGTTATTGGTAATGGTGAGAGGTTAGCATGTTTTGTTGTAGCCTCTGTTATTGGTAATGGTGAGAGGTTAGCATGTTTTGTTGTAGCCTCTGTTATTGGTAATGGTGAGAGGTTAGCATGTTTTGTTGTAGCCTCTGTTATTGGTAATGGTGAGAGGTTAGCATGTTTTGTTGTAGCCTCTGTTATAGGTAATGGTGAGAGGTTAGCATGTTTTGTTGTAGCCTCTGTAACTCTCTCACTCATTATTATTCATGATCTTTCTCAATCATGGCAGTCACAGGGTTGATGTAGTCATTGCAGTCAAAGAATATGGGACCAA